>NC_091932.1:13155440-13262940 GCF_041260155.1 Ptychodera flava | reverse complement strand
AAACTTTATGTACATATTTTCCAACAGATCATAACAAGGTCATCAACCCAACAGAAAGGACAGAGTTTATGCCTCATAAGATAAATAAGAGTAAAGGAATGACATTCACTGAGTTTCTTCAGAGAGCAGAAGAGTTGTCACCTTTATCAGTCATATTTGCAGAACATTCTCCACAGCGAAATACAGCATTTGACAGTCCATCTAAAGCCTCTCAGATTTTCCCAGCTCCTATTCCACCAACAATTAGTGTTATTTTTCACAGTCAAATATTGAGAGTGTGGCAGATTTTCCAAAGTACACAAGTGAGATGGGTACTTGCATAGAAAGAAGCACACTAGGACAGAATGACAATGAACTTTGGACTGAACAAAGAAATGGACGAATTACAGCTTCAAACTTTCATTCAGTTTTCACAAAAGTGAAAACACTTCAAAGTGTTGAAAGCCCTGAGTCTGGTAAACACCAAGTCCTTAACATGTAAACTATTAGGATGTGTCGTTCCTAATCCTGAAATTTCAGCTTTGAAATATGGGAGGAGAATGGAGCCAATAGCAAAGGAAGAGTATCTCAAAATAATGAAAGAAAGAGGACACAAAAATGTAAATCTTTATGATTGTGGGTTGTTCATCGATAAGTCAGATATTTATCTTGGTGCAAGCCCAGATGCCATTGTAAATTGTGATTGTTGTGGAACTGGATTGCTTGAATGTAAATGTCTATCGTCCATTTCTCATGCATCACCAAGTGCTGAAAATTCACAGTATCTTGTAATTTCAGATGGTATTACAAAACTTAAACGCAACCACGCTTACTACACCCAGGTACAGGGCCAGATGGCCATTACACAAAAACCGTGGTGTGACTTTTTTGTGTATTCGTCATACGGATTTCACTTTGAGAGAATTGATTTGACAGTTCATACTGGAAATCTGTCAAGAGTAATTTGAGATATTTTTATGACCATTATATGCTACCTGAATTAAAGTCTCATTCATGCAAGTGGTCAAACTAAAACACACATTTCAATACAGTCAGAGAAGCTAGTTGACATTGATTGCAAAATTCAAACACCCTACTCCTTTAAAGGGCCAGTGACTTAGACTTTTGATATTTTTTTACTGTTTGATTTTATATAGTTTATTGTTCTACTCTATGAAGCATGTTGAGATATACAGTATTCATCTTGTCACCTATGCCTGTACATGTTTAGACTGCATTATAAATTTTGTTGTTGACAAGTGAATTCAAATGTAAGGGACCTTTCAGTTTTTACAGCCTGGGAGGGGGGGGGGGCCAACAAAATCTTGTCGCCGGTCAAAAAAATATAGACCCCCTGCATTTTTCGTGAAAAAAGATGACCACCCTTTGTCAGACGAAAAAATTTGATCACCCCCCGCGGCTGGAAAATAACCAAAACTCATATGTCAAATTTACCCGCACGGTTTGGATTTGAACTCCGGTTCGCGGCACACTTTATTCATGTAGCAGAGATGCTAGCGCACAAACTTCTCAGTCATGTCCATGCAAACGTCTGTTAATTAGGACAACTGTAAGGCAATTTTTAACAACTTATGAGGTCATGGGCCATTACATAAAGTCAATTTATTGTAGTGGGCCGCCGAAGGTGGCCAGCCGGTAAAGAAGGTTGATCATGGCCATTGCATGCAGTAAACCTAATTGGAGTGGGCCACTTAAAGGCGTCTGCCCATGAAAGGTATACAATCACCTGAAATCTAAATATGTGCATATATGGCCAAAGGGGCATTCCTTGGTATTCAAAATACCCATGTGAGGGCGCTGTTTTTAATAAGCTGCCACCCGCTTAAAATCTGTGATTGGTTAGATTTTTTCTTTCCATAGAAACTGTGGCAAAATTGGAACAGGTGACAGTATACCTTTAAGAGGGTCATGGGCTATTACATAAAAGTCAATTTATTATAGTGGATCGCCGCCGGTAAAGAGGGTCGATCATGGCCACGGCATAAAGTGAACTTAATTGTAGGTATTATGTTTTTGAAAATGTGCTGACCCCCCTTTCCTACCAGTTAAAAAGCGATGACACCCCCCACCCCCTCCCCTTTCGCAGATTCCAAACTTACGATGACCCCCTGAATTTTGCCGGCCCCCTCCAGCAGTAAAAACTGAAGGGTCCCTAAAGAGTAACAATTTATTTTGTGTGAATAGACACTGTGTTCATGTTGACAGTCTAGATTACATTGTGAAGACAAACTGGAATAGCCTTCACAGGGTCAATGGGTGTAACAGTCTATCACCTCAGAAGTGTTTATGTTTTACATATCAACTAGCGGAAGTTGAATACAACAAAAGATATCAAATAATGCCTCATTAATAGTTCAATTAAAATGTGCAATGTGTTTACGACTGTTGATTACATTTAATGAATTGATTTACATGGAACATCAGACAATGGTGCCAATATTTGTTAAATTGAAAACATTTATTTAAATTAATCATTTCACTGTGTTATATATTGACATAGAAATCAGCTGGGCTGATTAAAATATACCATAGACACTACAATATCATTATACTTCATTATCTGTACATAATAAATATGTGTTGTAACTTTTATATATTGACGTAGTCGGCTGGGCTGATTATGTAAATGCCACACACTAAAATATCATTATAATTTATTATCTTTACAGAATAAATATTAGTGTTGTATATATATTATTGACATTGTAATCAGCTAGGCTGATTATAATAAATACCATAGAATATACTATCATTATAATTACTTATCTTAACAGAATAAATAATATATTGGACAAAGTCCATTTAAATTCACAAGAAATTTGTGGTGTTTGATAAATTAATTGAAAACTTACACATCAAGTAAAACAAGAAAATTACCTGAAAAATGCTGGCGAGAGATTGCAAAGTATTGCACATACAGTAATCACATCGTCTATCACTAGTATCATCTTTGCTGGGTAAATGTTCTTTAAAAATTCTGAAATCATTGAAACGATTAATTGCTCGTTCAACATGGATTCTGAGATTTGCCAATTTTTTTTGTCAATTTGACATCACCCTCAGTGTGGTGTTCTTTACCTCTAAGACCAGGACGAACTACCAACTGGGCCTGTTTCAGAAGAAAGTCTCAAGGCAAACTGAAACCTTTGTCTGCCAAATGCTGGTCTCCAGGTTCAACTAAATCAAGAAAGCCTGAGTTGCGGACAATATGGTCATCTGACGCTCGCCTCCCCATGTTTCAGATATGAAGCTTATAAACCTCTTGGGGTGCAAGCTACAAGTACTTTAGCTGTATTATGTTTTTTGTAATCAGACCAGGTTTGTGCTTGCAACTTAAGATCTCTGGGACGTTCAATAAAAATTTCTGTGCAATCCAAAATGCTCACAAGTCTGGGAAAATGACGCTGGAAGCATCTAGGTAGATTTGGCAGAATATACTCTTTAGGAGGATATGATATCAGTGGTCGCAGCTCAGTGGAAAGAACCCTAATCAATGTATTAAGAATACGACTTACATGGTTAATGGATATTTGAAATCTATCACTCAAATCGCCATTCAAAAGACAAAGCCTAAGTTTCATTAGAACAAGGAGCATCTCATCTTTTCTGCTTAGCTTTCGTTTTGGTCCAAATTTCTTTGGTGACTGTAAAAATTTCCTTGGTACTTTAGTTGAAACAAAACCCTTCTTCCCATACCAATACCTCATTTTGTCTACTTTTGGTGCTATAAATTCATAGAGTAAATCAAACATTGCAATACTAGGTAGGTGGTATAGAATCTCACTTTCTTATCACTTGTTAGAAGTTGTTCACACATTGATTTTGTCTACATTTCACGTATGACAGATTTGGTTTATCATCCAATTTTGATTGTAACTCGTCAATTTGTTCCAGCAACAATTTTATAGTTTTTGATTTCTTTTCACAACCTTTACATGTGCAACTGGTAACACATTTACACTTAAAAGAGTAACTATGCTCATCAGTAACACTGAAGTCAAATGGATGTTCATTGTGTATGTACTGTTGTGAGTTGTTATTACAGTTATTATTATCACTGGTCATATTGTCACTATAATCCTCACTATCTGAAGCTTTTAGTCTCTTTGTTGGAACTGAAGCTGGAAACTTCTGAATTTTCCTTCTTGGTGCTTTAAGTTTTGCAGAGTAACCTAATTTCAGGCTGGGTATGGATTTTCTGTGGTTGGTCTCCCATCAACAAAGTGTTCAGAACAGACTCTGCTGTATTTGTCAGGCATCCAATTCTTTTTGTCTGAAAGTCCATTAGATTCATACGCCTAATCCATTCTTTATGTTTATCAGACTCTCTTTCCTTTGATGGGAATGTGAAAAGTTGAAACGGTGGTGCACAGAAGCAATTACCAACACCATGATGAATCTGATGTCTTTGACAAAACTGCCTTTTCCATGCTCTGATCTTCAAGGTATTGTTTGTGCAACCATACACTGAACAGGAACAGGTTGGCATTCTAAGAGAAAAAAAAATGTTGTTAGTTTAGTCAGCAAAAAGTCTCTGTCATCTGAAAAGTACAAACTGTAAACTTGTGATTATTTTTTGGCTATATATCTGTACTATGTATCAACTTCAAATTAACCGGTATATGTTGACATGCAATATTTAGCTAAAAGAGCAGTCATCACAAGCCGAATAGTCTATTTATATGCACTAAGCCAACTGGTATTATTGACTGAAGAATTTAACATTGACTTTAACCCTTTTCATGCAATGGTTTGGCCCTATCCCATCGTTTTCAGTGATCAAGTTGGACCAATATACAGATAAATGGGTGAAAGGGTTAAGTCAGTTTTTAACAGAAACATTGCTTGCTATACATAAACGTTCAGGCAAACAGTTGCTGGATTACCAACTTTTGGCTGATATTTATATTTTCCCCAATTTGCATGTTTTGGAACAATCATCTTCATTTGAACAAAGCCATATCTATACATACCATACTACATCTACACACCAATAATTCTTCACAAGAGTATGTTTAACTAGAAAATTATTCTAAACTAACAACTCTGGGTAATCTTTCAATTGCAAAATTTAAAGAAGTAACAACTTACCTGTAACAAGTTGCAGCTAGCTTGCCTGAAGATAGCTATGAAACTAACTTTCTGGTCCAAATCCTGCAAATGTGAGATATAAAAAGGTTAGAAAAACTATATTGCACATAACCAAACATTTGTGCAACAAATGAAGATCATTTGCTGTAAATGTTTGACATCAAATATGAACAATTATGCAAAACTTGCATACATTGCTATAAACGAATTTCAATATTTACCATGATGAAGCTACACTTGTTCAAGTTTATGGATTGGAAAAAAAAATGTAACCATTATAACTAAAACTTCAATAACTGACATAGTTTCCCAAGATCTTGTTTCCATGTTGCGTACATATTGCGGGACATATACATCTGCAACCTTTCTCAATGTTGGTACGGCTGTACCGTTGCCATATCCAGCGGCTGTACCAGTCACATAGCGTAGCTCAGTCGCCAGAAAAAAATATCAAAAAATTTCATCGTCACACGTCGACAACTGGTTATCTATGCTAGCTGACAAGCAAGACTGGCTGTAGAATGCAAACAGTGAACACTTACCTTGTAATCGGCAAAAAATTTTGAGAGCGGCAAATTTCTGCTTCCGGGTTTGCTGTCTGCTGCACAGATCTACGTACGTGTTGCGCAATCTTTGTTATGGTTCTTACCTCTGACCTCTTGACCTCTTAATTATTCAAAATGGCGTACGGAACTGGGACATCGACAAGGCTTATTAGTTTATACGAACGATTAATGGAGGGAGGTTTACCAGTGATAATAGTCGCGCCAGCGGCTTACTGACTACGCATGCGCTTATTCATAATATACTATGCGAGTAACCGGAAGTGTACCCTTCTTTCTCTTCTTGGGCGCCGCCATGTTTTTTTTTTTTTGAGTACTCGTAAATAAACAAATACGAAACAAATTACTATGATATAACATGCCTTTTATAAAATATACCTCTTTTATTAGTCAGTAAATGTTATTATACACCTTGTCGCTGATACAAAGTATCGTTGATATAGATAAACGGAGAAAACTGTCGTGCATATGAACGGGGGCATACGCAAAGAATGCTGGGATTGAATTATAGAAGAGCGCCCCCCTGTGTCAATAATTAGATTCAAAAATTGCAAGTTTTTAGACGGAACGCTATAGTTTTCAGCTTGCAAGTGGAAGGTGGGCAGTGCGGTTACCATTGCAATGATAATTATTGCATAATACGTCCCTTGTTTAACGCCATAGGCTGTTATCATTGTAAAAATTGCCAATTTTTGTCCAAAATTTTTACACGCTACAGAAAATCTATACCTGCCCTGCTGCAGGGTTTGACGTCGTGTAAGTACGTGAACTGCTTTCATCAGAGGGAAACTGGGCATAGTTGTCATATAAACGTTTATGAAGTAACAATTACAGTTTATCATGAATCAATACAAATAACATTGCCAATCTTTAATAACCCCTGGCGCGACACCAAGGGCTGAGCCCTATATAATATTATATAGGGCTTAGCCCTTAGTGTCGCGCCAGGGGTTAAGATTTGCAATGTTATTTGTATTGATTCATGATAAAATAATATGTAACAGGTCTGACCTGAGAGCGAGCGCAGCGTAGGGTATATCGTCATTGATGTTTTCAAGTAATAGCATGCTAATTTCTGTGTTTGTTGCACGATGCATATTTTGGCCATTGAGGTTGAATTGCTGTCAATTGTTTTTAGAATAATATTTATAGATTATTATGGCAATTTAACTCGGAAATGCCAAGTTCACTAACGAAAATTATTTAAAACTGGTAAATTACATGATTCCGATCAGTTTATTGTAACAGGGGTGGGAACACAGGCAGTCTAATGTAAAACACATACTTGATATTCCCATCGATAGCTCTCAAGCACACGATTATCGCGTGAGTTGACCGTTCGTCCTCGCGAGAGCTGGCTTGTTTCAAAATGGCGGCGCCTAATGATGACCGGACCAGGCTTTCAAAAGTGATCGAAAATAGTCATTTTGAACCAAATTTCACATTTTCTTTGGAAAAGAGAGATTCTTTTGTCGGAAATACACATTGTCGAGTAGGATCTGGTAGATGATATCTTTAATTTCACGGAATCCGTGTAAAAGTATTCAAAATTGGCCGCATCCATGCAAGTGCTCTCTTTTCAAACTCGTAGATATATAGAGATTTCATTCTAATTTTCGTGTACACACGTTTTTCTTAATGCTCGCTTCGCGAGCGGCCTATTATCGGCCGCTCTCGCTGCGCTCGCTATAATTAATTGTTACTTCATATGACAACTATGCCCAGTTTCCCTCTGATGAAAGCAGTTCACGTACGTACACGACGTCAAACCCTGCAGCAGTACAGGTATAAATATTCTGTAATGTGTAAAAATATTGGACAAAAATTGGCAATTTTTACCATGATAACAGCCTATTGCGTTAAACAAGGGACGTATTATGCAATAATTATCATTGCAATGGTAACCGCACTGCCCAACTTCCACTAGCAAGCTGAAAACTACAGCGTTCTGTCTAAAAACTGGCAATTTTTGAATCTGGTTATTGACACAGGGGGCGCTTTTCTAAAATTCAATCCCGGCATTCTTTGCGTATGCCCCGTTCATATGCACGACAGTTTTCTCCCTTGTTCTATTTTTTATGCGTTATATTAACGATATTTTGTATCAGCGACAAGGTGGATAATAATACTTACTGGCTAATAAAAGAGATATATTTTACAAATGGCATGTTATGTATTAATTTGCACATTTTTGTTTATTTACGAGCACTCAAAAAAACATGGCGGCGCCCACAAAAGTAGGGTACACTTCCGGTTACTCGCATAGTATATTATAAATCTGCGCATGCGTAGTCAGTAAGCCGCTGGCGCGACTGATAATAGGGTTATACACAAAATACGGCCCTGTATGGACTGAGTGACGTATAAGGTTCGTCCAATACGTCACTCATTGAGCCCGAGTCCATACAGGGCCGTATTTTGTGAATAACCCTATAATATTTTCTTACCATCACACTATTATATATGGACACTATTCGGCCCATGTGACAACCATGTCGAGAATGTCAAACGTATGAAAAGAAAAATTTTGCGAAATAACGTAAAGTTTTGTAAGGGCAATAGTTCAGCTTATTGCCCGACGCACTGCCTCGAGAACTGCTTCCTGGTAGTGGAAAGGTTAAGTCTCAATGAACAATTAAGGCGAAATTTCCATAACTGACGTCCGACTGGTATCACGTACGTAGCAGTAGTAATTAAAATATGCCACACAGCACTCAACATGTTATGCATGAGCTGGTTAAATTTATGGTCTTGATGCTTGTAGATAAGGTGCGAATCAGACAGGGTTAATGGTACCCTGACCAAGAAATATATCATAGCAAACACTTTATAAATATTACATTCTATAAAATGATATTCAATTAATTTATTTCGACATCGCTCTTCAAGGCTAAGTCACTCAACATCGAAACAGCTCGGGAAAGTTTGTTTCGAGGTGAAGTTGGTTTCAACGGGAGATACGCGGTACATACAGCACTACGTGCCAGCTCCGGAAAGGGTCCCTTGATCAATGGTACTGACGTCATGGCAATTATCAAATCAACGTTGGATAAAATGAGACAGTTTACAGAGGTAATTGTTAATTTTGAGTATATATATATTTATCACATGAACTGGCCCGTATCTCTACCTGTGTGACGTTCACCAGCACAGATAAGAAATCCGTATTACCCCTGTTGTACGTCATCAACCGGAACTTTTTTCCTGCAATGGTACCGTTCGCACATGCACGTATGCACAT
This sequence comes from Ptychodera flava, assembly GCF_041260155.1. Lineage (NCBI taxonomy): Eukaryota > Metazoa > Hemichordata > Enteropneusta > Ptychoderidae > Ptychodera > Ptychodera flava. The sequence goes on along the minus strand of NC_091932.1, from coordinate 13,254,045 downwards.
CGCGACACAGACCGATTTTCGTGATCGATGCCGTGCTCTCATGGCAATTTGACAAAAAGGTGACCCGATAAATCCAGATATGGAACAGAGAAGGCATGCCCAACGAAATTTCGAGTCGCTAAAGCTTTAGCTATTCCCTAGAATCGAATGAGGATACCGTCGATCGTTTTAATGGCTCAGTAACGTCACAGCACCAGTCGTATAGCTCAATGTGGACGTCGTCGTACCTGGCGCGGCGATCGCCAAGCGACGTCCTACCTGGCGATCCCGGTTGGCGATAAACCCGAAAGATACACCTCAACGAAAGCTCAGCTTAATAAATAAGTACCGTATAATCTTCGGGAAAGCGACATAGAAGGCAAAAGCATAAAGTCATTCGACGAACAACGATAAATTTCCTTCATCACACAAATTATTCCGTTGTTTCCGTCGTTATAAATCAAACCTGCAGCGTTACAGGCTGTAGTGAAGACATAAGCTGTCGACCTGTACAGAGAAGCGCTGTAGAATCCGATGTATTTCGAAAGTTGACGCGGACAACACTCACAACAGAACAGAGTGCCTGTCAAGTAACAAAATTGGAATGTACCTACGGGTGATATATGTGTCATAGCAAATATCAAAGTCCGTAAGACGAAAACATTGACGACTGAGATGGCCACTGGCGGAGACCGGTGACGGCGCGGCAGTGCCCACCTCAAGCCTACACTGTGTGTGTCATCGATCTGAAACTTTCGGGCTCGCCAAGGTCGTAAACGTGATATTTTAAAAGCCACAGCATCTCTAAGAATGATAACTACTGTTTCGATCGTGTCGTCGCATTAGCTTCATAAATATAATTGCAAATATTCTAAATAACTCATGTTACTGTGGTTATCCGTCGCTAGCGCGGTGAAAGCTATGTCCGCCGATGGCAGACTTGCCTTGGCATCGGTCCAGTGCGAGACAATGATTGACAGGCGCACGTGACCGAATCCGTATGTCTGATTGGTGGAGATACCATTCTATGTATCTAATTTTCAGCTTAATTGGATTTAGGCCAGGAAGAAAAAATAAATTGTTCATCAGAATCGCCGCTTCTACTTTGGCATACTTGGAATTTTTTTTTGATCGCGGCAAATTCTTACTTCCGCGTTACAAATATTTTTAGTACTGCCGCTGGTGGCGCCCTACACTTTGTCGGGTTTTCCCGGGCACGGGATTTTGAATGAGACTTCCGACGTGTTTGGACTTTATAGTTGACCGCCAACACGTTGTTGTGACGTCTGAATTTGGCGAATCACGGCGCAAAGTGGGTCGATTTGGCCAGAAATTTCCTCGTTTTGTAAAGGTTAGTACATGTCACATCATGAGTATTAATTTTATCACCAACATTCGACGTGATGGCCAACAGTTAGTTCCAAAGACGCTATTTAGTGTTTGTCCTGATATTACGTTCGGCGATTTGTTCAACAAGATCGCGACAGCAGATGGACGGTGCATCCGATTGAATGAAAATTGCATCGAAAGTATAAAAATTTACGGCAATGACAAAACACGTGGTTGCGTCGATGTTAAAGTATCATTTGAAGCTTGCTGTTTCTATTGTGGAGTACAAGACAGCCTTCTGAATGATGACTATATAACTCTACTCCGATCACAGTAGAGTGTTGTTAGACCATTGTGTAAAATGTGTAGAGACAGTGCTAAAGAGGCCAAAACATGGGGCCAAAGTAAAATGAAAAAACTCAGATGCTAGGTCCCACCAGGACAATATTAAAGGACAATACTGAATTGTTGGATTTCAGTGATTTGCTGTACATTTCAGTTTTATTCTGAGAGAATGTTGAAATGCTCAGAATATGTTGTGCAAACACTATGTTATTGTTGGGAAATATAGTATCGAATTCAGTTACCAGTATCAGTGTTTCTTGTCTGAGATATTTCTGGTAAAAAGGGAAACAATTATCTTGCCTTGTCTGCATCGGTGCAAAAATGCCAGAGAACCGCGTTTACCTTCGGCCTAAAAAAATAAAAATAAAAATTTTCGCTCGCCGCTCCTGGAACCTTGTCCTAAAAATCCGATGAACAAGATTTTTTTTCTCTGGCCTTGTCGTGAATTACATTATTGATATATATTTTATTGCAATATGTTATTATTATTGTTTACATTGTTATTCAGTCATTTCAAGTTCAAACCAGTTGTGTTCTAGTATTACACGCGTTCCTGTGGGAAACTGTCACAACTTTATGGACCAGGCCATTCTAGCCAATCACAACGCAGCCCGCTTAAATTGTTTTGTCCTACCGAGCCTATATAAGCACGCATGCCATGTATTTTTGGGCAGTCAGAGAGTGAGCGAGAGAGCGTGCACATGTTAGTCATGTAACAGTACTGCAGTCAATAAACGTGCATTTCCAGTTACAGCACAGGGTCCTCGAGCTCCGATGATGATGATGATTAAACATTTAAAAATGAAGAAAAATAAAAATATATTTGGACTCAGTAAAGTTGTTGTTGTTGTTATTGCTGTTCTTGTTGTAGTTGATAGTATTTGCAGAAAAGGACGAATTATGCGCTGCAAAATTCAATACGCACAGCCTCACTGTACACATGGAGGTAAGCTACCTCCATGCTATACACATGCGCTGCAAAATTCTATACAGCGATATTGATGATGATGATGATTAAATATTAAAAAATGGAGAAAAATAAAAATATTTTGGACTCTGTAAATTTGTTGTTGTTTTTTTTTATTGTTGTTGTTGTTGTTGATAGTATTTGCAGAAAAGAACGAAGTATGCGCTGCAAAATTCAATACAGCCTTACTATACTATGCGCTGCAAAATTCAATACAGCCTAACTATACATGTGCGTTGCAGCCTAACTATACTATGCGTTGCAAATTCAATACAGCCTAACTATACATGTGCGTTGTAGCCTAACTATACATGTGCGATGCAAATTCAATACAGCCTAAAATTACCCAAGGTTTGTCACTTCATTGCCACACACTTTTTTTTCAATCGCCAAAAATGCACCTAGCAAGCATCGAAATCGGTAAAATTCGACGTAGGGTCAAAGCACATTAGTCCTTCTCAATCATACTCAGACATTTTTACCTCTTACCGATGAAAAGTCGACAAATCGGCAGGTTTTTCAATGCATCTCGTCGTCTCTTGATTCCAGATTTAAAATACCCCGCGAAAGATCTAGTCACGTGGGAGCATTTCAAATCGAACCAATAGCAGAGCTGGATGGGCCAAGTGTGAAAACCCAGCAGTATAGTAAGTTTCTTACGTCTTTTGGAGACTATGGGTGACACTGTCTGCATGCGTCTGCGTATGAAATTCTGGTAACTTTAACAGTTCCATTTCACCCATAGCAAGAGAACGTTCTTTCCAAAGACTTGAGAAACTTACGTTACTGCCGGGTTTTCACGTCGGGCCCATTCTTTCAGTACGGGCTCTGCTATTGGTTCGATTTGAAATGCGACTTTTTATCGGTAAGAGGTAAAAATGTTTGAGTATGATTGAGAAGGACTATTGTGCTTTGACCCTACGTCGAATGTTACCGCTTTTGATGCTTGCTAGTTGCATTTTTGGCGATGGAAAAAAAGTGTGAGGCAATGAAGTGACATCCCTTGGGTAAAGTTAGGCTGTATTAAATTTTTTAGCGGTATGTATAGGCTGTATTGAATTTTGCAGCGCATACTTCGTTCTTTTCTGCAAATACTATCAACAACGACAACAATAATAAAAACAACAACAACAACAAATTTACTGAGTCCAAATATATTTTTATTTTTCTCCTATTTTTAAATATTTAATCATCATCATTATCGCTGTATTGAATTTTGCAGCGCATGTGATAGCATGGAGGTGTACAGTGAGGCTGTATTGAATTTTGCAGTGCATAATTTGTCCTTTTCTGCAAATACTATCAACTACAACAACAACAACAATAACAACAACTTTACTGAGTCCAAATATATTTTTATTTTTCTTCATTTTTAAATATTTAATCATCATCATCATCATCATCATCATCGGAGCTCGAGGACCCTGTGGATACAGTTCAGCTAGGTGTCATTGTCTTGTTTCGTCACCCACTCATTGCTGTGAAACGAACCCCTTCCATTGTGGCTCACCCACAATTTGGTACCGAGACCAGGATCACAGCCAACCATGCCGATTTTACAAGCTCTACTGAAAAGACGAGAAAAGGCAAAATTTCTTCTCATCGGACATCTGGAACCGTTAGAAGATCTCATCAGACAACATGACACTACCACAACCAAATCAAAGGATTACCACGAAATCATCACTGGGAAACCCACACTCGATCGGAAACTTGAAAGCCTACTGACTGCCTGTCAAGAACTGTACGATCAATTAGACATTACTCATGCAGAATTCGGAACTACCGCCGATCTCGAACGAGCTATCTCCGCCCGATGCTCAAGCGTCGCCGTATTCATTGACACAATCAAAGCTGCTGAACAGGTACGTACCACCACCGCACAACAAGTCAACACCATTGATACCTCGCAACAACCGATTCCCACTCAACAAAATCGACCAGCTACTCCATACAAGACTATACAACTACCAAAATTGGAAATCCCGATCTTCTATGGAGACTACAGACAGTGGAATCAATTTTTCGATAACTTCCGGTCCGCCATCGATGACAACGAACATTTGTCAGACGTGCAGAAATTCGTATACTTGCGCAGTTTCCTCGGAGGTGAAGCCAAACGTACCATCGATGGATTCGCGACCACCGACGCAAATTATGCTACCGCTGTCAAACTACTGAAAGAGAGGTACGGTCGAACTCAACTCATCAACGCACACATGAGATATTTGTGGGAACAACCACCCCCTTCGAACAATCCAGAAAGTTTGCGACAATTTCACGATGAGCTGGAAACCACGATTCGCGAATTCAACGTCATTAAAAGAATGAAAACGACTTCGGCGAGCTACTCATCCCGATGCAACTCGAGAAATTACCTAAGGAATTCCAAATGCAACTTGCACGTGGTCGCGACGACGATTCGTGGACTCTATCGGAATTAACCAAAGCCATGACCAAGGAAATTCGCGTATTATCAGTCGGAAATAAACTGTCAGATCTGTCTACGGTTGATGGAGATACTACCCCCACGGTTTCTGCGTTCTATACGAAAACCGCTCGCGGATCTAACCACGCCACCACTGGACTCAACCGCCGAAAATCGCATAATACTACTCCCGCGAAACGATCGCCACCTACTCAAAGAAAATGCGCGCTCTGTAGCGGACGACATTCTCCGAACGATTGTATCAAGATCTCCGAACCAAGTCAGAGACTGGAAATTGTCAAACGCGATCACTTGTGCTTCAACTGTCTAGGTAAACATTCTGCGAACTATTGTTAATCCAGATTCACTTGCCGTGTGTGCAAACAGCGACATCATACCGCCCTTCATGATGACAGCAAGGTCCGTTCAACCTCTCCAAACTCTGACTCCAAAGCTAACCAGGCGAGCGTCAACTTCACACAGCCGTCACGTGATTCGACCTCCACGAAACGTTTGTCTCCTCCTCGCCGCATACTGTTGAAGACTGCAAAAATCCGCGCCAGTTACAGAGGTAAAGAAGCCATCTCCAACGTACTTTTCGATGAAGGCGCCGACCGATCATTCGTCACCAAGCGATTTGCCAAATCACTCAACGCAAATGTGCATAACACTGAACTTTTGAAGTTGAAATCGTTCAACAACTCGCAAACTGACTACACGTCCGTTCCTGCCACATCACTGCAACTACACACACGGTACGGCAAACGCGTACTCATCGACGTCTTGTGTGTAGAGGAAATATCGGACAATTTGGACAATAATATAACTTCTGAAATCGCGAATCTACGATACTTGCACTCGCACATCCCATTTCTGACGAGTCTGCAATATCAATCGACATATTAATCGGCGCAGATCGTTATTGGGATTTCATCGGTAATCGCGTTGTTCGCGGACCGGGACCAACAGCTGTGAGCTCATCATTTGGATTTCTACTATCTGGACCACTACGTCACGGAAAACCGCGTTCGAATCAATCACAGACATTTCACATCACTACTCTGCCTCCTGACGACGAACTTCTGGACAAAAACGTCGCTTCGTACTGGGATCTGGAATCAATTGGCATTCGCGATACAATGAACAGTCCCCTAGAGAAATCTACGCCCGACGAACAATACGCTACAAATTGTTTGACCGAAGAAAACGATAGATTCACAGCTAAACTGCCTTGGAAATCGAGTCATGACCCACTACCCACGAACTATGACATTGCTCGCAACAGAACACGTCACATGATCCAGAAATTACCCCAGACATTGTATACATATACGACAGGATCATCTCGGAACAGCTGGAGTCTAACTACATCGAACAAGTGAGAGAAGATGACAACACAGAAGGACATTATCTTCCGCACAGAGCCGTAAAACGCGACAGCGACACTACGCCAATACGAGTCGTCTACGATTGTAGCGCAACAGGTGGGCTAGGTCAACCGAGCTTAAACGACTGCCTTGACACCGGTCCATCACTCCTCAACGATTTAACAGCGATCCTACTAGACTGCGCTTTCGCTCTAATCCGGTCGCATTGACAAGCGATATTGAGAAAGCATTCTTACAAATACGCCTGCACCCCGATGATCGCAAATACACCAAGTTCTTATGGCTATCAGATGTGAACGACGTAAACAGTGACTTTGTAACTTATTAGTTCAGTTCTGTACTATTTGGAGCAACATGCAGCCCATTCATCCTGAACGCAACCGTCAAAACATTGGTAGATGACAATACCGACTTGCCAGCTGCAACTGCTAACAACCTACGCGACGATATGTACGTGGATGACGTCATAACCGCATGTCGCGATACCTCTGAAGCCTCACAATTCTACGAAGACGCGAACAAAATATTCGCTACTCGCGGTTTTAATCTTAGATCATGGTGCTCGAACGACCCGACTATTCAACAAATCGCCGCCAAAGACAACAAATTGAAAAGTTCTTGCACCACCGGAACACTCGGTATGAAATGGGACGCCAACAGAGACTCGCTCCATTTCAAACAGATCGATTCGCCTCAAATCGGCTCGCTTACTGCGAAACGCAACATTGTCAGTTACTCAGCCAGTTTGTATGACCCGCTCGGACTCTTGTCACCTGTACATATTCGTGCAAAACTACTTATACAGAAACTATGGCAACTCGACCACCAATGGGACACCCCCATTTCCGCTGAATTGCGCAACACATGGTCAACAATCGCCAATGACCTTAAGGAGGTCACCAGCATCAATATTGCACGACGCTACTTTCCACATGACAACTCAGAGTCTGACGTTGAGATACACGCATTCGCCGACGCATCCGACAAGGCCTATGGAAGCGCCGTCTACATCAAGTCAGGGAATCATACTACGCTTGTTATGGCAAAGACGCGCGTCGCGCCGATCAACAAACAATCACTAACGCTACCCCGGTTGGAACTCATGGCCGCAGTAATTGCTACAAGACTCAGTAAATTCGTTACCTCAGCCCTATCAACGAAGTATAACATTCTACGTAACGTGTTGTGGTCAGATTCACAAATCGCGCTCCGTTGGATTAACGCACGCGGTAAACCAGACGTATTCACAACAAATCGCGTAAAGGAAATTAATAGCTTCACGCAAACCTACAAGTACGTCCCTACAGCTCACAACCCCGCAGATTTACTGACTCGCGGAATAACTCCTGATGAACTACGCAACTCCTCACTGTGGTGGGAAGGCCCTGCTTGGCTGAAAAGCAACGATAACTGGCCCGTATGTGAACTTATTGATTCTGCATCTGAAGCGAACATTACAGCTAATCACGTATCCTTGGCAACGTCTCCTCCAGTGGAACCAGTTCACGGATCACTACCCACTGCCTACGCGAAACAAGATACCGCGTCTACTGCGGACGTCACTACGGACAAAAGCAAAGACAATCACGACAATTCCTGTCTGCATACAATATGCCATGGACATCAACCAATACCGCGATTATAATCACTTGCTATTCGTATCTGCCTACGTCCTACGATTCGTACGTCTGCTGAAGAAAAAGGAAAAATGCAAACAAACACTACCATCAGCGACCGAACTCAACAACGCTGAAGTACTATGGATAGCTCACGTCCAACGCGAATACTATGCGGACGCTATCACTTCGCTCAGGAACAGTACCAAGAAATATGGAGCCTTGAGTAAACAGCTGAAACTGTTTATTACAGAAGATAGCTTGCTTCACACTGGTGGACGTCTTCACAATGCCAAACTCGATTATTACGCGAAACATCCTCTCTTACTGCCTCGCGAACACCAGCTGACACGAATGATCGTGCGCGATACACACGTTCGCTTGAAACACAGCGGTCCCCAGTCAACGATAACCGCTCTGCGAGAAAGATACTGGATACCCTCGATTCGACGCATCGTAAACAACGAACTGAACAAATGCGTTACATTAGTCCGTGGGCTAGAGGGGGTCTACGTGCAACCCCCCCCCCACAGGATAACAAACCTGTATTTTTCAGAACCCTTGGGATCCCTAGAATACGAAATGGAATTTTAACAGAAAAAATATAGGGACGCAATAGCTGTTATGGTCATGTTTTGAAGGGTACCGCAAAATCACGATTTTCCCAATGCATTTTCGTCAAATCTGTCTTCTTGTAAGTCATGTGCTGAGCTCATTTTTTAACATAACCTCACTTGTTTGGTATCATAAGAAAGGAAATTTATTCCTCTTTAAGATGACGTATTTCATTATGCAATATCTTCTATAGTTTTTGTCAAATATAACCAAAACTTACCCCTTACCCAAAAATTTAACATTACAAATCACAGAAAATCTCAAATTCTACCATTTTTTAGCTAGGCATAATAAAAAATGCAATGCTTTGTCTGAAATTTGTTTTATTTGATACAGGGACATGTCAGAATTATGAAATAGACTTTTAACAGAAAAAATATTGAGAATCTACAGCTGTAACAGTCATATTTTGAAGGGTACCGCAAAATAATAGTGTTGAAGATTTGCATGCATTTTTGTTAAAACTGTCTTCTTATAAGTTATTTGCTAAGCTTGTTGTTGAATATAACCTGGCTTGTTAGCTATCATTAGAAAGATAACTAATCTTTAGAATGACATATTGTAACATGCAATATCTTCTATAGTTTTCATGATATATAACCAAAACTTACCCCTTACCCAAAAGTTTACATTGAAAATTTCAGTCATAGCTAAAACCAAATTCTACCATTTTTTTAGCTTGACACAAAAATTCTGGCCGTTTTTGCTATTAAATCTATTTTATTTGGTACAGGGACATGTCGAATTATGAAATAGACTTTTAACAGAAAAAATATAGGGAATCTACAGCTGTAACAGTCATATTTTGAAGGGTACAGCAACATGATAGTGTAGCAGATTTGCATGCATTTTTGTTAAATCTGTCTCTTTATAAGTTATCTGCTGAGCTTGTGTTGAATATAACCTGGCTTGTTAGCTATCATTAGAAAGATAATTTACTAATCTTTAGAATGACATATTGTAACATGCAATATCTTCTATAGTTTTCATGGTATATAACCATACATTACCCCTTACCCCAAAGTTTACATTGAAAATTTCAGTCATAGCTAAAACCACATTTCTACCATTTTTTTAGCTTGACACAAAAAATCGGGCCGTTTTTGCTATTAAATCTATTTTATTTGGTACAGGGACATGTCGGAATTATGAAATAGACTTTTAACAGAAAAATATTGGGAATCTACATCTGCAACAGTCATATTTTGAAGGGTACCGCAACATAATAGTGTAGCTGATTTGCATGCATTTTTGTTAAAATTGTCTTCTTATAAGTTATCTGCTGAGCTTGTTGTTGAATTAACCTGGCTTGTTAGCTATCATTAGCAAGATCATTTACTAATCTTTAGAATGACATATTGTAACATGCAATATCTTCTATAGTTTTCATGATATATAACCAAAACTTACCCCTTACCCAAAAATTTAACATTACAAATCACAGAAAGTCTCAAATTCTGCCAATTTTTTAGCTAGGCATAATAAAAAATGCAATGCTTTGTCTGAAATCTATTTTATTTGATACAGGGACATGTCAGAATTATGAAATAGACTTTTAACAGAAAAAATATTGAGAATCTACAGCTGTAACAGTCATATTTTGAAGGGTACCGCAAAATAATAGTGTTGCAGATTTGCATGCATTTAGTTAAAACTGTCTTCTTATAAGTTATTTGCTAAGCTTGTTGTTGAATATAACCTGGCTTGTTAGCTATCATTAGAAAGATAATTTACTAATCTTTAGAATGACATATTGTAACATGCAATATCTTCTATAGTTTTCATGATATATAACCAAAACTTACCCCTTACCCAAAAGTTTACATTGAAAATTTCAGTCATAGCTAAAACCAAATTCTACCATTTTTTTAGCTTGACACAAAAATTCTGGCCGTTTTTGCTATTAAATCTATTTTATTTGGTACAGGGACATGTCAAAATTATGAAATAGACTTTTAACAGAAAAAATATAGGGAATCTACAGCTGTAACAGTCATATTTTGAAGGGTACAGCAACATGATAGTGTAGCAGATTTGCATGCATTTTTGTTAAATCTGTCTCTTTATAAGTTATCTGCTGAGCTTGTTATTGAATATAACCTGGCTTGTTAGCTATCATTAGAAAGATAATTTACTAATCTTTAGAATGACATATTGTAACATGCAATATCTTCTATAGTTTTCATGATATATAACCCATACTTACCCCTTACCCCAAAGTTTACATTGAAAATTTCAGTCATAGCTAAAACCACATTCTACCATTTTTTTAGCTTGACACAAAAAATCTGGCCGTTTTTGCTATTAAATCTATTTTATTTGGTACAGGGACATGTCAGAATTATGAAATAGACTTTTAACAGAAAAAATATTGGGAATCTACATCTGCAACAGTCATATTTTGAAGGGTACCGCAACATAATAGTGTAGCAGATTTGCATGCATTTTTGTTAAAATTGTCTTCTTATAAGTTATCTGCTGAGCTTGTTGTTGAATTTAACCTGGCTTGTTAGCTATCATTAGAAAGATCATTTACTAATCTTTAGAATGACATATTGTAACATGCAATATCTTCTATAGTTTTCATGATATATAACCAAAACTTACCCCTTACCCAAAAATTTAACATTACAAATCACAGAAAGTCTCAAATTCTGCCAATTTTTTAGCTAGGCATAATAAAAAATGCAATGCTTTGTCTGAAATCTATTTTATTTGATACAGGGACATGTCAGAATTATGAAATAGACTTTTAACAGAAAAAATATTGAGAATCTACAGCTGTAACAGTCATATTTTGAAGGGTACCGCAAAATAATAGTGTTGCAGATTTGCATGCATTTTAGTTAAAACTGTCTTCTTATAAGTTATTTGCTAAGCTTGTTGTTGAATATAACCTGGCTTGTTAGCTATCATTAGAAAGATAACTAATCTTTAGAATGACATATTGTAACATGCAATATCTTCTATAGTTTTCATGATATATAACCAAAACTTACCCCTTACCCAAAAGTTTACATTGAAAATTTCAGTCATAGCTAAAACCAAATTCTACCATTTTTTTAGCTTGACACAAAAATTCTGGCCGTTTTTGCTATTAAATCTATTTTATTTGGTACTGGTACATGTCAAAATTATGAAATAGACTTTTAACAGAAAAAATATAGGGAATCTACAGCTGTAACAGTCATATTTTGAAGGGTACAGCAACATGATAGTGTAGCAGATTTGCATGCATTTTTGTTAAATCTGTCTCTTTATAAGTTATCTGCTGAGCTTGTTATTGAATATAACCTGGCTTGTTAGCTATCATTGAAAGATAATTTACTAATCTTTAGAATGACATATTGTAACATGCAATATCTTCTATAGTTTTCATGATATATAACCCATACTTACCCCTTACCCCAAAGTTTACATTGAAAATTTCAGTCATAGCTAAAACCACATTCTACCATTTTTTTAGCTTGACACAAAAAATCTGGCCGTTTTTGCTATTAAATCTATTTTATTTGGTAGAGGGACGTGTGAGAAATATGAAATTGCCTTTTAACAGAAAGAATATTGGGAATCTACAGCTGTAACAGTCATATTTTGAAGGGTACCGCAACATAATAGTGTAGCAGATTTGCATGCATTTTTGTTAAAATTGTCTTCTTATAAGTTATCTGCTGAGCTTGTTGTCGAATATAACCTAGCTTGTTAGGTATCATTAGAAAGATCATTTACTAATCTTTAAAATGACATATTGTAACATGCAATATCTTCTATAGTTTTCATGATATATAACCAAAACTTACCCCTTACCCAAAGTTTACATTGAAAATTTCAGTCATAGCTAAAACCAAATTCTACCATTTTTTTAGCTTGACACAAAAAATCTGGCCGTTTTGCTATTAAATCTATTTTATTGGTACAGGGACATGTGAGAAATATGAAATAGACTTTTAACAGAAAAAATATTAGGACTCTACAGCTGTAGCGGTCATATTTTGAAGGGTACTGCAAAATATCAGTGTTGCAGATTTGCATGCATTTTTGTTAAATCTGTCTCTTTATAAGTTATCTGCTGAGCTTGTTGTTGAATATAACCTGGCTTGTTAGCTATCATTAGAAAGATAATTTACTAATCTTTAGAATGACATATTGTAACATGCAATATCTTCTATAGTTTACATGATATATAACCAAAACTTACCCCATACCCCAAAGTTTACATTGAAAATTTCAGTCATAGCTAAAACCAAATTCTACCATTTTTTTTTAGCTTGACACAAAAAATCTGGCCGTTTTTGCTATTAAATCTATTTTATTTTTTCATACAGGGACATGTCAGAAATATGAAATAGACTTTTAACAGAAAAAATATTAGGACTCTACAGCTTTAGCGGTCATATTTTGAAGGGTACTGCAAAATATCAGTGTTGCAGATTTGCATGCATTTTTGTTAAATCTGTCTTCTTATAAGTTATCTGCTGAGCTTGTTATTGAATATAACCTGGCTTGTTAGCTATCATTAGAAAGATAATTTACTAATCTTTAGAATGACATATTGTAACATGCAATATCTTCTATGGTTTTCATGAAATATGACCAAAACTTACCCCATACCCCAAAATTTACATTGAAAATTGCAGTCATATCTAAAATCAAATTCTACCATTTTCTTTACCTAGACATATAAATTCCGGCATTTACTTGTATGAAATCTATTTCATTCTATAATGGGGCATGTAATAAATATAAAATAGACTTTTAACAGAAAAAAGATTGGAATTCTGTAGTTGTAACAGTCAGATTTTGAAGGGTACAGCAAAATCTCAGTATTCCTGACTTGCGTGCCTTTTTGTTGAATCTATCGTCTTTTAAGTCATCTGCTGAGCTTCTTATAGAATATAATGTAAGTTGTTAGGTATCATTAAAAAGATTATTTACTAGTCTTTAAAAAGTCATATTGTAACATGCAATATCTTGTACAGATTTTTATGAAATATGACCAAAACTTACCCCATACCCTAAAATTTACATTCGATTCGAAAACTACTGTCATAGCTAATGTCAAATTCAAGCAATTTTTTACGCAGACATAAAAAATTAGGCAATTTTTTGAATGAACTGTTTTATTTTGTACTTGGCCATATCAGAAATATGAAATGAACTTTTAACAGAAAAAATATTGGGATTCTATAGCTGTAACAGCTGTATTTTGAAGGGTACAGCAAAATCTCAGTATTCCTGATTCGCATGCGTTTTTGTTAAATCTGTCATCTTATAAGTCGTCTAATGAGCTTGTTATTGATTATAACCGGGTTTGTTTAGTATCATTGAAAAGGTAATTAAATAGTCTTTACAATGACATAATGTGACAGGCAATATCTTGTATAGTTTTCATGGAATATGACCAAAACGTACCCCATACCCCAAGGTTTATATTGAAAGTACTGTCATAGATAACGTGATCAAATTTCGTGAATTTTTAGCTAGACATGATAAAAATAGCTCTGTTTCGGTATTAAATCTGTTGTATATGGTACTGGATCATGTCAGAAATGTGAAATAGACTTTTAACAGAAAAAATATTTGGACTGTATAGTTGTAACAGCCATATTTTGAAGGGAAATGCAAAATCGCAGTACCGCAAATCGGCACCTTTTTGTTAATTCTTCTTCTTGTAAGTCATCAGTGCTGAACTTATTTTGTGACACAACCTGGCTTGTGAGGTATCATTAGTAGGGAAATTTATTTTTCTTTAAGATGACATATTGTAATATACAATGTCATTCATAGTTTTCCTGGAATATGGTCAAACTTTACCCCATACCCAAAAAGTTCAAATCGCAAATTACAGCGTATCTTAAATTCTACCATTTTTTGCTGCACATAATACAAAAGGCAATTCTTGTTTAAAATCTGATTTATTTGTTACAAAAGTATGTCTCAAGTATAAAATTAACTTTTAACGGGAAGATGATACAATTTAGTAGCCATTTGGATCATTTTTGGAGGGGGAACCCATATATTGCAAATGTATGTGTTTCGGCAAATTTTCCCTGATACCTAGGTACCCTTACAAATATGATCCAAAAGGCTACAAAATCATATTATGTTCCTGTTAAAAGTTAATTTCATATTTGTAACATACTTTTTTTCACAAAAACACATATTTCATAGATTGCATACAAGCATTGCCTTTGGTATATAAAGTTAATAAATTGTAAAAAATGGTAGAGTTTCAGATTTGCAGTTATTTGCTGTGTAAACCCTGGGTATGTGGTAAGCTTTGGTCTTATTTTATGAAACCTAAACAAGACATTGCATATTACAGTATGTCATTTTAAAGACTAGTAAATTACCTTTCTATTGATACCTAACAAACCAGGTTATGTCAAAAATCAAGCTCAGCAGATGACTTTTAAGAAGACAGATTTAACAAAAAAGCAAGCGAGTTGGCAATACTGTGATTTTGCGAGACCCTTCAAAATATGACTGTTACAGCTGTAGAGTCCAAATATATTTTCTGTTAAAAGTCTATTTCATATTTCTGACATTTCCCCGTACCAAATAAAAAGATTTCATATAAAGCATTGCCTTATTTGTTATGTCTAGCTAGAAAATTGGTAGAATTTGACGATAGCTACGAAAGTAATTTTCGATATAAACTTTGTGGTATGGGGTAAGTTTTCGTCATATTCCATGAAAACTATATAAGATATGGCATATAACAATATGTCATTTTAAAAAGTAGTAAATTAGCTTTTCAATGGTACCAAATAAACATGGTTATGTAATAAAATTAGCGCAGCAAATGACCTACAATGGGACAAAGTTAACAAAACACATATGAGTCTGCACTGCTGTGATTTTGCAGTACTCCACAGAATATGCCTGTTACAGCCATAGAATCCCAATATTCTTTCTGTTAAAAGTCTATTTCATATTTATTACATGTTCCTGTACCAAATAAAATAGATTTAATAGCAAAAACGGCCAGATTTTACATGTCTAGGTAAAAAAATGGTAGAATTTGGTTTTAGCTATGACTGAAATTTTCAATGTAAACTTTGGGGTAAGGGGTAAGTTTTGGTTATATATCATGAAAACTATAGAAGATATTGCATGTTACAATATGTCATTCTAAAGATTAGTAAATTATCTTTCTAATGATACCTAACAAGCCAGGTTATATTCAACAACAAGCTCAGCAGATAACTTATAGGAAGACATTTTTAACAAAAATGCATGCAAATCTGCAACACTATTATTTTGCGGTACCCTTCAAAATATGACTGTTACAGCTGTAGATTCCCAATATTTTTTCTGTTAAAAGTCTATTTCATAATTCTGACATGTCCCTGTACCAAATAAAATAGATTTAATAGCAAAAACGGCCAGATTTTTTGTGTCAAGCTAAAAAAATGGTAGAATTTGGTTTTAGCTATGACTGAAATTTTCAATGTAAACTTTGGGGTAAGGGGTAAGTTTTGGTTATATATCATGAAAACTATAGAAGATATTGCATGTTACAATATGTCATTCTAAAGATTAGTAAATTATCTTTCTAATGATAGCTGACAAGCCAGGTTATATTCAACAACAAGCTCAGCAGATAAGTTATAAGAAGACAGTTTTAACAAAAATGCATGCAAATCTGCAACACTATTATGTTGCGGTACCCTTCAAAATATGACTGTTACAGCTGTAGATTCCCAATATTTTTTCTGTTAAAAGTCTATTTCATAATTCTGACATGTCCCTGTATCAAATAAAACAGATTTCAGACAAAGCATTGCATTTTTATTATGCCTAGCTAAAAAATTGGTAGAATTTGAGATTTTCTGTAATTTGTGATGTTAAATTTTTGGGTAAGGGGTAAGTTTTGGTTATATTTGACAAAAACTGTAGAAGATATTGCATAATGCAATATGTCATCTTAAAGAGGAATAAATTCCCTTTCTTATGATACCAAACAAGTGAGGTTATGTTCAAAAATGAGCTCAGCACATGACTTACAAGAAGACAGATTTGACGAAAATGCATTTGGCTTGGAAAATCGTGATTTTGCGGTACCCTTCAAAACATGACCATAACAGCTATTGCGTCCCTATATTTTTTCTGTTAAAATTCCATTTCGTATTCTAGGGATCCCAAGAGTTCTGAAAAATACAGGTTTGTTATCCTGTGGGGGGGGGGTGCACGTAGACCCCCTCTAGCCCACGGACTAATGCAAGAGAGTCGACGGACATGCATATTGCAAACCTCTCACTGCGCCTCTACCTAAATTTCGCGTGATCGAAGTGCCGCCTTTCAATGTAACCGGCATCGATTACACCGGCGCTCTCTACGCCCGAAACCCAAACACTAGCAATACATCTAAGGCTTATGTATGCCTATTCACTTGCGCAGTGACTCGCGCTGTACGTACATCTGGAGTTAGTTCCTGACCTGACCGCTTCATCGTTTATGCTCGCATTTCGCCGATTTGCAGCCCGTCGTTCAACTCCTTCTACACTTATCTCCGATAATGCAACGACGTTCATATCAGCGGCAGATAAACTGAAGGAAATCGTGACTAACCCGGAAGTACAGACTCTGTTAGCAGATCGCCGCACCACATGGAAATTTATCCCGAAACGCGCTCAATGGTTTGGAGGATTTTACGAGCGTATGATAGGAATCACCAAAACCTCCATAGAGAAAGTGCTTGGGAAATCATGTGTAACATTCATCGAGTTGGAAACTCTACTCGCAGAAGTGGAAGCCTCTATAAATGATCGTCCATTGACTTATGTATCATCTCACGTTGATGATCTAACACCGCTAACTCCGTCACAACTAGTCAACGGAAGGAACATTTCCGGACTGCCTTACGCGCCTCCTAGCGACCCCACGGAATATACTCCGAATGTTCGCAATCTCAACCGTCGTTGTGCACATTTATCATCGCTTCTACGCACATTTTGGAAACGATGGTCCACGGAATACTTAACCGCTCTAAGAGAACGACACTTATATACGACGGACGGTACCAAACATAATACTGTGAAAGTTGGTGATGTCGTACTGATCAACAGCGACGTGGACAAACGCGTGAACTGGCATTTAGCTAGAGTTACACGTCTACTACCCGGTGAAGACGGAATCGTACGCACCGTTGAAATCAAGACCAAACTGGGAAAAACAAACCGCCCAGTCACAAAGTTGTATCCCTTGGAGACTAGCGGAATCCCGTCGACAGCTGATCTGACGTCACGTCCAGTAGGGAATCCCCCCATCGATGATAACGCAAGGCAACCACAGGACACGGATGAAGCTACACAAACTGAACGCGCTCGTCCGACGCGCAAGGCTGCAGACGTAGCCATGCAGAAAATCAAACATTGGACTTGTTGATTTTCGCAACTCTTGAATGATCATTTATAAACTCTTAACAGAAAGGAAGTTGAATTTTGAACTCATTGAGTGAACTCAAGTTTTCAGTGAACATTGAATACAGATATTATTGTGTTCGTGTTATTAACATTGCAGTTATATTTCCATGATCGCTAAAAATAAAGAATCAATAATCTTGGAGTTCTTTCTCGCGGCCGGGAGTATGTCGTGAATTATATTATTGATTTATATTTTATTGCAATATGTTATTATTATTGTTTACATTGTTATTCAGTCATTCCAAGTTCAAACCAGTTGTGTTATAGTATTACACGCGTTCCTGTGGGAAACTGTCACAACTTTATGGACCAGGCCATTCTAGCCAATCACAACGCAGCCCGCTGAAATTGTTTTGTCCTACCGAGCCTATATAAGTATGCATGCCATGTATTTTTGGGCAGTCAGAGAGTGAGCGAGAGACCGTGCACATGTAATAGACATCAAATCAGGTCCAATAATCGTTATCATTCAAGGTAAACTATGAAATTTACCAGGTCCAAGGAACATATAGATGATGACAAAGGCAATGGGGCCATCTTGAACCACGAAATAGTGGTGGTACCAGGTGTCCGGAATTGGTAACAGTACTGCAGTCAATAAACGTGCGTTCCCAGTTACAGTTCAACTAGGTGTCATTGTCTTGTATCGTCACCCACTCATTGCTGTGAAACGAACCCCCTTCCATTGTGGCTCACCCACAGGCCTTATGAATAAAAGTATACCTGTAAACATTTGCACATCTCCTGGGTGACGGGCCGCTTTACTCATAAAATGTAAGTAATCCGCGTAAATAAAACACAAAATCGCGATAAAAATCATGCAATTTGTTACAAAAAGTGTTCCATCCACATCAAAGAAAACTAAGAAGACTGTTCATGTGATAAATATATAATCCCATGGAATTTTTCTCTGTTTGACGAGCCGCAGAACTCGCATTCGGCTCGAAGTTTTACAGCTCCGCGAAAAACACTAGTATACGATGACGTTAAACAGAGAAAAATACCATGGGATTATATATATATATATATATATATATATATATATATATATATATATATATATATATATATATATATATATATATATATATATACTTAAAGTATAAATTAATGATATCTGTTACTTAACTCTCATGAATCCTGCAATCTTCAGACAGAAGAAGTTAAAGAATTTTTATCTCGACACTGTCATCTGTCATGTATATGTTCGGGACGTACCACTCTATATGCTGGTGGTGTTAAAATTTCACAAATACTCTTGGTGGCGACATTTTGAAACCAACGCATTGCGTTTGTTTAAAGGCACATTAGCTTTAACTTTTGATAATATTTTCAGTACTTTTGTTCTGTGTGTCACCTACACTTTCTTGTTCTACTCCCTACATCATGTTGATAGGCCAATTATTCAGCTTGTCACCACAGTCAATATATGCACTACCAGCAATATTATTGTTAACAACTTAATTTTAGTCCGGACCAAAAATCAAATATCAACAATAACCTGGCATTTTACAAGCATACATATTTTGCTGGGAAGCTCAATACTTGGCACTTAGGCATGTTCTAGTGAGTAGATCAAGAAACGGTAGCTGTTGAACAGAACAAATATAGTGAAATAATCATCAAATCATCATGTATGTATATATATATATATATATATATATATATATATATATATATATATATATATATATATATATATATATATATATATATATATTATGTATGTATATAATTTATTTATTTATTCATTATTTGCGAGAGTGAAAGCGACAACGTGGTCTTTTTAATTTACATATGTATGTATGTACCCAGTTTGCTCGCTATTTCGTTATAACTAAATCAGTAGATAGCGGTTAGCGTTTTTTCCGAATCAAGCTGGTGTGTTTGTTTGTTTGTTCACGACGATGCAAGGTAAAGATGTATTTTATTTGCAGGCTGTCAGAAGTGGCGAATGGAAGGGATATACCGGAAAATGTATCTCTGATATTGTCCATATCGGTATTGGTGGATCAGGACTTGTGAGTGAGCTACTAAAATTAGTTTTTTTTATGTGCAAGAGATTATTATATCGTTGTTTATCTTTTCGTTGGCTCGGAACATTTACATGTAAGTGTTACAAATGCACAGACAAATTAATGAAGTTGTAAATTCATCTGTCAACGTAAGTGGTAAGTTTTTCTTAAAACAGTCAAAATATGTCGGCCTAATTGTGCATGCCTGTCTTTGTTGCTATCTTTATAATTATCTGATACTTTTGAATTGTTGTTCGCAGGGTTCTTTGATGGCAACGGAGGCTCTGAAAGCTTACGCTGGTAGCATAAAAATACACTTCATATCCGAAATTGATGATTTTGAAATCGCAGATACACTCAAAGAAGTTAAAGCTGATTCAACACTATTCGTCATCGTGTCACAGGTGAAGTTAATCTAACTTTATTGATCACAGGCATCATAAAATGTAATTTTAAAATTATTAAGAGAAATACTAAAGAAAGAAAGAGAAGATGATTGTGTCAATAAAGTTTTGAAGTGATTCCGGATTAACACAGTCGGTTTCCAGGTTTGTTTCAAAGGTGATATGATAAACGCCATTACAATATTATGTTATTTTCAAATTTCATTTCGTGGTTTCGCTGGCGAAATTCGAAATTTGGATACAAAAGTCGAAAGAACGGAATAATTGTCATAGTGCCAGTGGGCTCACATTATTTTTTGACGCATTTTACTACTTTTTTCCTCCTAGAACACTATATTACTGTATCCAGAATTACAAATACATTAGTTTGCAGATACAGAATATATGGCTGAAGTGGAATAAGAAACGGGGTTACCGTATGATTTAAAAATTCACTCGTCCTCAAAACAGAATTGTTCAATGATAAAAATAATTTCGATCAATAGCTGTGAATGCAGCATATCTTAGAATATATAAAAACTGTTAATAGCGAATATAATGTTACACAGTCCAAATTCCGAAAACGGCTGTATTCACTTTGACCAGTGCATATTTGCAATTCTACACTACGATGACTGAAAACAAAGTTTAAGAAACTATGAATACAAAATTGATATGACCCCTGGGTTACATAGCTTGGTCAAGTGTACATTATTCTTTTGCCCTCAAAATGATACAATGTTGGGATTTATTCATCAAGTAAGTGTGTTTGTCATAAAACATCCTTAAAACTAGTAACATTGAAGCTATTGCGATAATTGATAAAGTTTTATTAAATATTACAAAGTCTAACATCTTTCCGGCTTAATTTTCATCATGTACATTTCGAAACAAATTGACTACGACTTTAGCCCCTGGGTTACATAGCTTGGTCAAGTGTACATTATTCTTTTGCCCTCAAAAAGATACTATGTTGGGATTTATTCATCAAGTAAGTGTGTTTAACATAAAACATCCTTAAAGCTGGTAACATTGAAGCTATTGCGATAATTGATAAAGTTTTATTAAATATTAAAAAGTCTAACAACTTGCCGGCTTAATTTTCATCGTGTACGAAAAAAATTGACTACAAATTTAGCAAGTAACGTTTCATGGATGCATCGGATCAAGTCAAGAAGTTTCAATGAATTGTACTGTGACTTTGCAGACTTTCACAACGAAGGAAACAATTTCAAATGCATCATTATTGAAGATGTGGTTTACAACGATAACTCAGGACAACAGTGCATCCAAGAAGCATTTTGTAGCAGTAACACGTAACGTGGTACATTTCATTATATCTTTTCTTACCATGAAATAGACTATCATACGAATATCATTATATAGCAGTCCTTGCTAGATCAAACAGACGTATAATTCAGCAATAATGTACCCCCTCCCGGCTCATACTGGACGAAAGCGAACTTTGCACGACATAATGTACGAGGCGAAGCTGGTCATATTATGGGGTGAACAGTTTGCTTGAGCCCATTATGGGCCGGAAGGGGGTACAATATTGCTATTGTTTTGTAGTTTTGGCAATGCCAGTGAATTTGCAGATGTAGAAAACGAATGAAAAAGGAAAATGTAAAGTGAGTTTGAATCCCGTGAGCATCGCCCGGCCAAGATCGGCCCTGAATCTCTATACTGTATACATTTACACACACACTCCATATTCACTGCACTGTGCAAGCACGTTCAACGCACAAAAAATAAGCAGTACATTCATGGTTCGATTTGGAAATAAAAACTATGTATTTCCGAAGGAATTGAAAAGTAATTACATCCCTACCGTCTATATCCAGCTAGAAACATAAATTTCAATATCATATCATTCAAAGAGCTCAAAACACGTGAAATGTACGGAGGCTTAATGAGGCCACAGGTGTATTTTTTTATTTCATACTTGTGATTTTTATTTCATACCTGTAATTGTTTTTTCATACCTGCATTTTTTTTTCATACATGTAATTTTTGTTCATACCTGTAATTTTTATTTCATACCTGTAATTTTTTTTCATAGCAGTAATTTTTTTTTCAAGCCTGTAATTTTTTTTTAATGCCTGTAATGTTTTTTCATGCCTGTAATTTTTTTTTCATGCCTGTAATGTTTTTTCATGCCTGTATTTTTTTTTAAGCCTGTAATGTTTTTTCATACCAGTAATTTTTTTTTAATGCCTGTAATGTTTTTTCATGCCTGTAATTTTTATTTCATGCCTGTATTTTTTTTTTTCATGCCTGTGATTTTTTTTCATAACCAGCTGATCGATGCGATCAGTATCACAGACAAAAAGACAGTGTATTCGCTAATAGCACAACATTTAATTACAAACAATATCAACAAAATTCTGCAATTTTGTTTAAATGTTTAAATTTCATTTATAATTGCGTCAATAACTTTGATTTTCCATGGCTTCCTGAGGAGAGCTAGTGAATTTTGGCGAGCGGGAATACTCGACGTAAACGGGTGCTTGAAAGCTACAGTTCACAATCATACTAGAGAGGCTTTGTCGGGAACTTATTGAAACAGATAATGATATTTGTCGCCTTTTTACAACCGGTGCATCAGAAATAGGTTGTCGAGATGTTAGATCAACGGAGAGCCCACGGTCATCATGATTGATGGTCGTAGCTGACCTTGGAAAGAGACTTTGAATGGCTCCGTAGTCATTTCCGTAGACGCTACCGGACAAGGTTGATGACAGCTGCCATTGGCCTGTTGATGGCTGGTTAGAGTGGCTTTTAACGCTTGCCTCGTTTACATGGCCACTAACGTGGATAATATGCCGTGTGTAAAACCCAGCATCACCTAGGAGTTCACAAGCCGTGGCTCAGATACAGTGGTTAGTGTAGATTTTTTATAGTTCGGCCTCTTTGCTCAAAATTTTCATCATGGCCCCTAGAGTATTCTCCCCCCCCCACAGGCGCGTTCACGTTTTTGATAAATCGCACAGAAAGGCATTATTATTGACATTGTTAACCATTATCAAGAATTTTCGTTTAAATGTATTCCATGTTTACCCATAATTTCCCTCCTTTTAATTACTCACACCTTTATTCGTTTACAAACAAAAACCTGAGGGGCCACAATGCTGGATAGTGGGATACATTATCAGTAAAAATCAGGGGGTATGACGTAACAAAATTCACTGGTATTTAAAAAGCTACGATATAATGAATTTTAATGAATACAGCGTGCATTACCCGCAAATTGTCCTACCTCTCCTATGAAAAATTAACTAACATTCATCCTACATTAATACTCACTAAAATCGCGTTGACACATACTAAAACTATCAGGTAAGGGCAATTAGTATGCAATGTTTATGTGTGATGATGCGACATAACACACTAAATATCGTTCATTATATATATATATATATATATATATATATATATATATATATATATGTGTGTGTGTGTGTGTGTGTGTGTGTGTGTGTTTCTCTCTCTCTCTCTCTCTCTCTCTCTCTCTCTCTCTCTCTCTCTTCTTTGACATTTCGTTGTCAATCATTGACAAAGCATCGAGGTACTCTAATATAAGCAATCGGTGTAATCTTTGTATATCATGAAAGCTGCACATTATCAATTCTGACAAATCCACACTGTTAAACAAACGCTCTGAGTTGGCTTCAAAATATCGCCTCTAAAACAAATATTTCTAAACTTTTGACACCACCTATAAATAGAACGGTACGTCCCAATCATATATAAGAATGTAGGAATCCTCTCCCTTAAGTCTCAGGATTACAGGATGCCTGAAAAAAAAAAAAAAAAAAAAAAAAAAAAAAAAAATATATATATATATATATATATATATATATATATATATATATATATATATATATATATATCTAATATATATATATATATATATATATACAAAATGTATACAATGTGCCCTCCCGGTTATCACCATAATGACTGTATGGCAACCTCTGAACTTGGGCACAGAGAGTACGGTTACACATTGTTGAGGATTGAAAACATGGACTCACCAGAGTGCTCCAACGGCAATACATACCATGAGCGAAGCATAGTGCCAACAGTGAACGCCCCTTATATTACGCAAGAGGCTGCCCAAACAATCTCAGAGTGCTCTAACTACTATTAAAGCAGTGAGCGAAATACACAAAATGTATACAATGTGCCCTCCCGGTTATCACCATAATGGCTTTATGGCAACCTCTTAACTTGGGCACAGAGAGTACGGTTACACATTGTTGAGGATTGAAAACATGGACTCACCATGAGCGAATATATATATATATATATATATATATATATATATATACGCCATGTTTATTATATTAGGCGTCCTATCTTTTGCTCCGCACAGCTTAGTGACGATGCACCTGGCAGGTAATGTTTAATTTCGAATAAGACCATTTGCATATTTCTAAAAACACGTGCACGCCGACTTTTAAGTCCTGTAAAGCAGCCATTAAGATACCAAGAATGACAACCCATAATAATAAATGACAGATATTGAGCATGTTGTAGCGTCGACGAGAGTTGTCAAAATGTGATACCCTTACAACATAACCGATATCTTTTCTGCGCTAAAACCTTGTACAAATAAACAATAGATATGAAGTGACATTGCTTGCACGCTCTCTCAGAACAAAGAAATTCCAAGCTGAATCGAAGTAGCGACCATCCAAATTTTACATTTGATTCCAACGTTTAAACTAAGATATAACAACATGCTATAGTTTGCTAAATACTAATGGCGATGCAACCTCTGTAAGTTAAAATAGTATGTTTACGAAATTCATATGCGTTAGATACTGGTTACCTTTTTTCTGTTATTTCTTTGTCGATATCTGGGGAAAATGAGATCTGATACAAGTAAGACTTAAAGTTCTTTTACCCATGTTCCCCATTTTTATCCATCTAGGAAGAAGCAGTAGCATTTGGAATTGACAGAGGAAATATTTTTGCCGTTCCTGAAGTAAGTAATTATTATTAGACTGCCTGAAACATTAATATTTACAATATACAACATCCATTAACTTGTTCAATATATCAATGATGAAAGCCTCTTGCCAATGTTCATTTCTACAGATCTTGTAAAGCTTTCGTTCATGGTTCAAAGCATTTTATGTGTTTAACCTAAAATGGAATACAAACGCCTGTGAATTTTAAACGTGGAAACTACCAAATTGTTAAGAGTCCTGTCAACAACACAGAGAAACCTTGCATATATTATTTCTTAACGTACTTACTTACTACTTAGTTACTCACTCACTTACTTTCTGGCATTCTTGCTTACATTTTCTTACTACTTACCTCCCGTGCTTACTCATCTTCATAAATATTTGCCTACTGCACTATTTACTAACACCATCCCTTTTTAACTTACCTGCCAGTAGTAAAGACAATCTTCCCTTCTGTGATACTACCAAAAACCCCTCTTCTTCCCGAAACAAACTACCCTCTGTAGATCAGTTTTGCTGACTGAGCTGCTACTACTAGCCTGTATACGAACTCACGCGCACGTACAATAGACCGCTTTTGTGACGTTTTATGAATCAATTTTCATAACCATTCAGTCCGTAATGTTTTATGTATCGTTTTAGAAGAGGACTAAATCCTTTCTTTTTTGAATTTCTAGTGCCTGATGAAATATTTTCTGAATCAGATCTTGGGCAGCGACTGTCGTGGCTCTTTTTTGTATTTCAGTAAGCAATAGTTTGTATTGAACATAGTAGTGTTTATACTTCTTGCGTCTCTTTGCTACCCCTGTTTTTCCTTGTACAATTCAATAACAACACTTGGTATAGGTGTTAAGGCTATCAGTACCGCAACTGTTGGAATAGCTGCTATGACAGCAGAACTTACAAGAATTCATTTAGTTATATTCAGAACCATATCAATCATCCCTATTAATTTATAACCGCGATGATACGCAACACTGGTTCTTTCAATGTAGTCGGCCAACTGGTCAACGCTTACAACAACTGAGATGTACGTTTTTTGCTAATATGATATATGTTAGGGTTGATAAAAATAATTGCAGTAATATAGAGTCCCTACACAATATGGCAGACGGTGGAGAGGAAGAAAATATAGAACTCCAGGGAAGGGGTTATCTGAGTGATTTTGATGGTGATGCTGATTTTAGTTATGATAAAACATCCTTTAACAACAACAATAATGCCCTTGCAGAAGCCGACCCATTATTGGCTGCCAGCTTGCGCGACAGCCCACAGGTGGATCGGTTAACTGAACAGAGAGTAGAACTTGTAGAGCAAATGGTTGATCAATTCTTGAAAGAGAAGAATATCACTGATCCGTCAGTACGAGATCTTTTGATTTTTGGTGCTAGGATTGAGAAGGGAAGACTGTATTATGAAAATATCAGGCTGTCAAAAGTAAAAGGGAAGTGGATTTTTAGCGCACTCCTCACGAAAAGGTCAAGGAGCTTCGGAATTTATAAGAAAAATATTTGGTGGGGGCGAAGAGCCCGACCATGTGAGTTCTACATTGCTTTCTGAAGATGTGTTACGATTGAGAGTGCCGGCCGAGGAGCTGACACCTAGTGACATGGGACGACTCTAGCGGTAATGCACATAAAATACAAGCTATCGAAAATAGAATCGATGAATGGAATAATGTAAACCCTGACTATAGAGCTATTGTTGATGGATTAGAGTTGGCGAATAAGCAATGAAAGAGAGAAAATTTTGTCAGAGGAAACGCCTGCTGCAGCTCTTACATCAGAACACAGAACAAGAGTAACTATAATTAATAATCGAATTGAAGTGCAATATGACGTAATCAGTAGGGCACGTATCACTGTATCACATCACGTATTACAGAAGGGAAGATTGTCTTACTACTCCTGCCTCTTTACTTACCCAGTGACTCGATACGTACTTGCTCCCTTCTCCTTGTACTTACTAAAACATGGTCTTTCTTACCTGCCTTCTCTATATCATATAATCATTTTATAATTATCGCTGTTATGTTTTGCGATTTGCGTTTAATTTCTTTTTCAAATATTTTCCTACAAAACTTTAAATCCACAGTGGACAGGAGACTGAAGTTACATTACACCTGTAGTGTTGTAGAATAAATTCTGTGTTATTCATTTTCTACAGGGAGTCGGAGGGTATTGCTCTTTGTGGTCAGCCGTTGGTCTGTCACTTGCTCTATATGTTGGTATGGATAATTTTGAAGACTTCCTAGCTGGAGGTAATTACATGGATAACCATTTCCGAACAGCGCCCCTGGAAATGAACGCCCCAGTAATACTAGCCATGATTGGCATTTGGTATGCTGATATCTTCGACGCTGCTACCCATGCTATTTTACCTTACAATAAGGCAAGTATATTTTTCGCCTATAACCATGTTGCATTCGTTTAGTGTCACCTAGATACGAATAGTCTATTAACGTCGCGCATGTGAGAATGACGTAAATGATACATTAAAACATACGAGATATTACAGACCTTTCTGTTCTTCATATTTTTAAATGCTTCTACAGATTCGAAAATATCTTCCGTCGCTAAATAGATTTCAATGCTCTGTACTTCCACATTTTGTTTCTGTCGTATTAGATTATGCGCAACTTCCCGGCATATGTTCGGCAGATAGACACTGAAGCAAATGGGAAATCCGTAACCAGCACTGGTGACAAAGTCAACTACTTCACTGGACCGGTGGTCTGGGGAGATACTGGTACTCATGGACAACATTCATTTTATCAGCTACTTCACCAGGGTTCGTCGTATTACTTGTTATATAAAATCTTAGAATTGTGGGGCTATACGTCCGACAATGTAATCATTTCAATGTAACTAAGATTATGTGGTATTTGTGACTTCAATGAGATATTATATAGCATATCATATGATTATCGTTGTAAAAGGTGCATACAAATGATATTTAAATGCTAAGAACATCGGTCTATAATTATTTTTACGATTACATGTTATATATTCTGATTAAACTCTTAATCCAAGACTGACAGAACAACCTGACAGAAATTCCATCGTTCAACTATTTCGCTTTTTAAATATTTAACAATTTGTAGGGCTATAAAAAATTGACTGACAAACACACACCCAAGGGTAGATATTCATCACAAAAAAGGCAATGTTAAAATAAGGTGATTAATTAATTACATCTCAAGTAGTGTAGTGCAATGGACAATGCTTCAATCTATTTTAATACTTTAATGCTTATTTTCTTTGTCTTCTTTGAACATTAACGATATTTTATTTTGCGTTGTTGTGTTCCGCTATAAAATATCAGGTACTAGATTAATTCCCTGTGATATCTTGGTATCAGTAAAAGACAATATCCTTGACGACGGCGGTACACGTTATAAGGTGAGAGCGTTTAGAATTTCGTTTTATCCTTAAAATTTAATCACCATGAAAAACTCAAATCGTTTAACCAATAAGGATTGAATCAAACGTGCCTACAACGAATAATATTTACACCATTCGCCGTACATCATTTTGCTTAATCAATCCGGTTTAATTTCCTCGATAGTTCCCTACGATATGCAACAAAGATAATGCAAGTAAAGTTATACATATTCCGCTAAGCAAAA
This sequence comes from Ptychodera flava, assembly GCF_041260155.1. Taxonomy (NCBI): domain Eukaryota; kingdom Metazoa; phylum Hemichordata; class Enteropneusta; family Ptychoderidae; genus Ptychodera; species Ptychodera flava. The sequence goes on along the minus strand of NC_091932.1, from coordinate 13,224,945 downwards.
AATCTTCACCTTTTTACAAATTACTTTTTTATTCTACATTAAGGAGCTGCTGGCTAATTTTGTTGCACAGACTAAAGCCCTGATGATTGGGAGCACTGTTGGTATCACTAAAGAGACACTACAAAAGCAGGGTCGTTTAGGCGATCTTGAGAAAGAAATCCAACCTCAAATGGTAAGGCTATATGCATCACTATGATAACTATAAAAAAGAAACTTACAAAATATTTGAGAATGTATAGATAAAGTATTCATAGAAAGTATTTTACATATAGTTAGCTACTTAATTAATATACGGATGGTGCAACATGTGGGGCAGAATGTGAATAACATTCTCGGGACACCTGACATTTCTTCTCGATTGTGTATACCGGAGGTCCATATATATTTTTTCCCACGGATTTGACTTTGTTGTATGTACCACTACTTGCTTGTTGTCCATCTGTGCTGTGTTGTTTGTCTTTCTAGTATAGAGTTTGTCAATGTGAAACTTTTGACTCTGATGTAGTATATTGGGCAGTACTATTGTTCTAATTCAACTGAATACAACTACACTTTACAGTAAATTCCCTCCCGCCATTGTTCCTCAGATCTGTGACGGGAACAAGCCTACTAATTCGTTGGTATTCCAGACAATATCCCCGTATATCCTTGGTGTACTCATCGCAATGTATGAACATAAGAGTTTCGTACAAAGTATCGTATGGGGAATTAACTTCATCGATCAATTTGGGTAAGTGTGATGGAAAATTTAATTTGTGTAATAAGGTGCATTCTCATGATGAGAATTCAAGAAGTGCCACATTATTATCAATTTGGTAACATGTCTTTTTGAAAAATGGCAATAAAAAGAAAAAACTGTTACAGTCTATTTGATACATGTTTTTACAAACGTTTGGGAAAAAACAGTTGCCAATTTGTAAAAAACTTCTGAAACACATAGAAAACAGACTGACAGAAGACAATGATACCAGCCTACCTACGTAAGTTTGAAATAATCTCGCCCGTTGGGCTGTATCATTGCTTTCGGCTTATGATTTTAATGTTTTTACCTCTAATTTTCAGCAACGATTAATTAAGCAATAATGTACCCCCTCCCGGCCAATAATGGAGGAAAGTAAAATTTGCACGACATAATGTACGAGGCGAAGCCGAGTACATTATGGAGTGCAAAGTTTGCTTGAGTCCATTATGGGTCTGAAGGGGGTACATTATTGCTATTATTTTATAGTTTTGGTAATGCTAGTGAATTTGTAGATGTAGAAAACGAATAAAAAAGTAAATTTAAACTGAGTTTGAAGCCAGCGAGAGTCGTCCGGTATGATCGGTCCTGACTCTGTATACTGTATACATTTACACTTACTCCTCACTGCACTGCACTGAATACGCACGTTCAACGAAAAAAAATGAGCAGCACAGTTAAATTTCACGGTTCAATTTGGAATGTAAAAACTGTATTTTCGAAGGAAATGAAAAGGAATTGCATCCTTACCGTCTATATCGAACTTGAAACATCACATTTCAATATCATGCCATTCAAAAAGCCGACACAGTGAAGTGCCAGACATAAAGAAAACAGAATGTTCATGCATCCATATCAGCATGATCAGGGAGCTGCATGGTATCAGCTGATCAATACGGTCATTATAATATCTCTTGTAGTACAGCATTCAATCGCAAACGATATCAACAGAGTTCAACAATGTTATTTAAATGTTTAAATTTCATGAATAATTGTGTCTGTAAATTTAATTTTCGATGGCTTCTTGAGAAGAGCTTTTTTATTTCGGCGAACTTGAAAACTCGACGTAAACGGGTGGTTGAAAGGTACAGTGACAAACATACTGAAGGGTCTCCGTCGCGATGTCGTAAACAAGGCAAGGTGAAACTACAGACAAGGAGAAAAAACGATGAATGAAAGTTGTTTCCGATTACAAACAGTGCATCAGAACTAGGTGGCCGAGATGTTAGATCAACGGAGAGTCAACGGTCGTCATCATTGTTGGCTGTAGCTGACCTTCAATACTAGGACCGAGACTTTGAATGGCTCCATAGTAATTTCCGTAGACACTTCCGGTCAAGGTTGATGACAGCTGCCGTTGTTGACCGTTTATGGCTTGTTCGAGTAGCCTTTCACGCTTGCATCGTTTACATGGTCACTGACATACATAATATGCCATGTGTCAAACCCAGTATCGTCTAGGAGTTTGCAAGCGTATTAAGTTCTGTCAAGCGAACCATGTTGTAAACAACCTAGTACTGCATACTACAGCGTACAACGTATGCTGAGCATGTGCACGAGCTAGACAGCAGACGAAGAGTGCGTGCGGCAAGACACGATAAATTGATAAATCGTACAGTAAGACATTATTATCAATACTGTGCACCATTATCAAGATTTATCGTTTTGTGTATTACACGGTTTTTCCCATACTTTCCCTCCTTTTAAATGCGCAGTCCTTTTTTCGTTTTCCCACAAAAAACTTGTATTGTTATGCTCGCTGTGGGGCCGCAGTGCTGAATAATGGAATACATTATCAGTTATAATGTGGCGATAAGACGTCACAAAATTCACTGGAATTGACAAAGCTATAATATAATGTGAAAAACAAAATTGCATGTAAGTTGATTATTTTTTCAAACCTAATAGTCGACACAATGCAACTTAGTATGTACAAAGTCCTAGTGTTTGTACCTTGCTGCTTGTCCTTCCAACATTCATAACAATGTGTTCGAAGCATACATGTCTTCAAGCATAACCAAAGTCATTTATCTATTTAGGTATCGTTTTGGTAAAGAGTATTCAGAAGAAATCATGCCTGACTTGATCGGACCAGGATTAGTGACTCGCCATGACTCTTCCTCTAATGGTATCATCAACTTTATCAAAATGCACTCAAAGTGAATAATCTGATCGGAAGTATGTTCCTGATGGAAATAACAAACGGGGTATCACAAAAGCTTAGAAGTATTGTCAAATATGCCGCTTTAGTGTATCTTATTAGCGCCGTAATTCTAACGAAAATTTTCTCATTTTGAAACTTTAAAAATATGTTAGAAAAGTACTTGACGACTCCCAGATTTGCTGCATCGTATCCAAAAAAAGTAAATTAAAGATGTTGTTGTATGTTGGGCATCACTCGGCCATTCACCTTTCATTAAACCTTTAAAGATGTTGGTTGGGTGACAAGAACTTTACAATGTATTGGAACGTGTCATTTGGTTTTGAATGATTCTAAAGTCAAGCCTTCTCTCCTTATTGCACTTGTTACCTTTAAAAAAATCATAAGATCAAGGTATGAGACTTCGTTGAGAGAATATAGAAAAGCGAACCTGAATGCTTCGTGCGGGGTGTTGCACTCATCGACAATTATTTGAATTGATATTCTGTTCCTGTGTAATTCATGAAAATGTTGTCTGTGCAACGTTTGTATAAGTATGAATTTTTGATCGGAGTTGATATCTTATGTTATTTTCATGTTTATGTCAGCTATTTCTGGTAGGACTGGTAAGCCCATGTTGCATCCACAGATTTATTAATAATGTTCTCCACTGAATTTAATTTTTGACACTTTACATTTCATGTACGTTGTTGTTGGCGATTTGATAGCGTACGAATTGGCTGGCATTATTTCAGAGTCCAGCACCATACCCACTGTATCCAGGCTTTATTTTGCAGCATATCTGTGCACATTACGACCACGCCTAATATTACCAGGATAGATTTATTCTGTATTTATTGATTGCAGCTTACAGATTAAGTCTTTAGTGTCCTTCACATGTTTTGGTTAGTTTTTTGAACCGGTGTGAATTCTCTTCCTGTAATAGTGCATGTGTGAAAGGCAGATGCTGTGATCACTAAATATTGTCATATCTTTGGCGTAATGCGTAGACTAGTACTATCCTGAAGATTCGCGTAACCGTAACTTCTTTGAGTGATAACTGATTTCGTATGGTGTCACTAAGATTATCAAGACAGTGTCGACATCACCTAGGAGTTACATAAAATTATATGTGCTTGCAAGGTTGTCATCGATATACATTTTGATTTTCAAAATATGTTTTAGAATTATTTAATAACACTGACATGAGCTGGCTCATGGAATTTCACGGTTTCTTATTACTAACATTTGTAACTCTATGCTAACACACTACAGTAAAACAATGTTGGGGTGAAAATTCAATCTTTACGGACAGCACAACTCAGCCAGGTGGAGTGGAAGAAAACTCAAAAGAGAGGGAGAAGGCCTTATAAAACACACTGGCGAGAATGTGCGGGACAAGCGATATCCACAGCTACAATGCTGCGTATGGAAAGACTTGATCCCAGCACCAAGCCAAGTCCCACCATAAAATATAAATAGACAGGGTATATTGCACATTTTATGCTACATCACTACAGCGAAACCACGGTTTTGAAAACAGAACAGACTTATAGCCACATTCACCGACATAGCAACTGACATGGTTTTCATCATTTTTGTTTAGTCTCACTTTTAAGGCAAATATATTTTTCAAATGCGTTAGACTTCAAATGTCTCTGGTGTTTGATCCATAATGGGGAATACCAATATCGAATACAAATGAGGAGTTCTGCTTTGGATCACAGCCTGCAGGTTTTCAAACAGTTTTAAGGAACTACACAAACGTTTCACGTAGGAGACTCTTTAGCCCACAGTTTTTCCCAGTTAGGGTTCACATAAAAAGGGGATCACAAAGGTTGGATGATTCAGTGTGCAAAAAACATAAATTACAACGCTGCTACTGGGCTATTAGTGAGCATGCAATGCTAGAAATTTGGACCTGCAGGACTCGCTTACCAAAGCGTATTTCTATGAATGTCTTATGGTGAGAATAGCGCCCTCTGGGTAAAACTCACATCTTTCCCAAAAAGTGATTTACTATGGTCATGATAATCTGTAGATTTATTTAGAAATGAAGATTTTCTCACAAATGTAACAAAAGCAACAATACGTGTGCAAAAATGTAACATTAATTGAAATGGACATATCAAACTAGCTGTGGGTAGCCATTAAAATATCTAATCCAATTATAGGGAGTTTTTAAACTGGTGTGGAACGGTGACATCGATGAATGTCACGTTTGACCATGTCTAAAGACCAACCAATTTTTAATCGTGATAGGTAGCCCAACTACCTCATGCATTATATGAATAATATTCAAATGAACTGAAATACTTTAGGCTCTTAATCCTCTCAACAGGAAAACTGCGTACCTCCATATTGTTATTGTTTCTGCTGTTGTTGTTACTATTTAAGGGTAATCGAGCCACTAAATTTTTTTACCAAAAATTTTCGTTTTTTTCTCTAACAGTAAGACTTCTATGTGAGGATGAGATAACGACAAAAAATCAATATGTCACTAGATTAATTTGCCAGCTAGAAGGATTTGAAATACACCCACTTTATCCCATTCAAATGACAGAAATTATGAATCTACAATTTTGCGCATGGAGAGCCTCGATCCCAGCGCCTAGCATCGTCAAGCATAAAATACAATACAAAACGTGAGGGTATATTGTACACGTCCTACATGGTACGATTGCGACGTACTAAAACAGATGAAATCCCTTAGAGAGTATCGTTGCCGTTATTACTTTGATACAACGTTAAATTCAAATTCTCTCCACTCTTCGACTGTAAACGGTAGGGGAAGTAAAACCGCGTTGGGATAAATATCTACAAACTTTTTACTGATATTCATTGCGACGGTTTTATTATGTGAACATACATTTTCTCAAAACTAGGTACGAAAATAATTGGTATAAAAACTTTCCAGTGGCGAAAATCGTCAATATATATGGTTACTGCTTTCTACGAACAAACCTTACCTCGTTCCATGTCTTTCCTATTTAATGTTAACAATATTCACGCGCACGCTGTTGTGGCGTGTATGGACGGCTCGAAAGAAGTATGGTGTGCCTTTCAGAAAAACTATTCCTTGTGTCATCGATGAAAATGTAAACAAAGTATGACATTGCTATTATTGCCTAAATCGATAATGGACTCGACAACATTTCTGTATGCTTTCCTTGCATTTTTACTGTCGTGGCGATATATGTCTTTGTAGATTTCGTAGACATTGAATAAATATAGTGCGATTGCTGACCATTTAAGAGTGTAACTGTTGATTAAATGTAAAACTCTCGGCAACGCTTTCGCTAATGTAATACAGACGTAATGATTTTATCTGGCACATTGCATATGTATTATATTTATGTACGTATAAATGTATGGAGGTGTGTATGTATAAATGTATGTGGAATTAAAACGGTCATCAAAACGGTAATATTCTGTAGCTATCATAATCAGATTTGAACAGACAAGCATTTTTGATCATCTATGAATCTCCTGCAAATACACTGTGAATCTTATAATATTACACTAGTCTACATGTAATGAAATGTAAGCATAAAATAATTCATCTTAAAATGACGCAGAGAAACATGGTACATATCGTTAATTTCTCTTAAATATTTTGTCCGTCCTTCAAAAAATCAAACAACTTCTATTGACGAACACATTGTCGTTTACAAAGACTTCATTAAATAACACGTGTCATGAGAATCAGCATCGATCAACATCATTATAATACGGAACAAATGCATGGAAATATGCTTTCAGCGTTTAATCGCATTACAATATTGCTTGAAAATCTTGATTTTTATACTTACTTTTACACTAATTCATTTATCAAATAAGATTTTTAGAGGTAGGAATGATCGATTTATTTTGAATGCTTCCCCGAAAAACCATTAAAAAAATCACTTCCACTATAAACTCACTGTATTACAAAGTTTCGCCACTAATCCAATTCGTGTGGCAAATTCTCTGTGTACATGCTCAAATGACTACATGTATGTGCGTCCAAACATAAAAGACTTGCTCAAACGCTCCTCAATTGCATTTTCGACCAATCTCCTATCCAATCAACAATAAAAATCAGGATCACCACAAAGTTCCTACTGCTTACATAAATTAATTTGAAATTAAAAATGGCCTCTATCCTTATGATAATTCTATGAGGAAAAATAACATTTTCGATTTTCGAAAAACTAAGAGTGTGAAAGTCGTTTATACTCCAAGTGTTTTAAAATTAGCCCCCACGAGCGGTAGACCTGTATTGTAAAAAAAATGGGAGTATTGTAAAAAAGCTTGAGAGTCTAAATATTTGTCCCCGAGACGCATTCTACCTTAATGATAAATTACATTTACGAAAATACGTAGAGCCAATGGTGCGATAAATGACAATGGTTTTATCTTGATCTTCGGAATATCTCTCAATAAGATAAATAACTAAAGTGTCAAAATTGAATAGAAGTTTCCTCTTCTAACCGCAAAGTAGATGTAAGAATAGAAAGCAGCAAATGAGTTGACAACGCGGGAATAAAGTCAAACAATTTTAAATTAATAAAGGAAGCGGCTTTGTTTCTGTTACAACCGTAGGAAAAATTACTTTTCATATGCAGTGGAGTTACCGGAATAACCGTCATTTTATACGATACTAAGAATCGATTTCTGTCGGTTTGACTAACTTTGCCAAGGTGTCAGCTATGCCAACTGTCTCAAGTACTGTTGCTATTACACTTCGCACGGCACGAATCGGTGCTTTTCCAGTATCCTTAACTGTTACTTGATTACCATCCCATACAATTTCAACTTTGTTTTCCCCTTTCCCTGCTGAAAGCTTGAATTCGTCCCCAAAGCAGCGGATTGTTACCCCAATATTTTTCATCAACTGCATATATTAAAAAAAGGAACATTGTTAGAATGTGTTCTGACTCTACTGCATGTTGAGTCTTGCACTACGAAAACGCTATCGTGAATATTTTGCATCATTTAGTGTGTACCTCAAACAACTGTATATAAAATCACTAAAGGTTGATTACCAACCCACGTGACACAGTCTTGTTTATTATTAAAATCGCTATTCAGATTGACTGATGTAATGCGTGCATTACTTTATGAGTTCGTTTTGAAGTATACCAACTGTTCTTTATGAATACTCTGCGTTGGCTTCTAATAAGTCCGGACGGATATTTCTTTACATACTGATATCACCTACCTTGCTGTCTTTTTCTTTGATTTGCTAAAAATGAGTTTACATTTCTCAAAACAGGCCATATGACTTTTAAATGTTTTGTACTTGATCGCCAAGTAATCAATGTCGTCAACATGTAGGTTGTACTGGCGTATTGGTGTTGCTCCATCTAGTGCTAGTTTGAGTTAGGAAGAAAACGGAACAAACTTGCTCAGAGTATATATGAAGAGAATTCAATGACAGTGGTAAAGACAAAATATGGTGTAATCTGAGAAGGCAAGTGGCATATCAGAAAGCATGCATGCCAATCGGATACCAAAATGCCGAACTAGTTCAGAGTCGAACAGACCGTCAGATTGCACTGTTAGACAGGTCTTCCTCCCCATTTTGACGATATAGAGAGACGTGAACAGCTGTACAAGGCTGTGTTCGGTACTCTTAGACTCTGCGTGAAAATGTAACAACGTGATGAAATGCAGACAAACGACATACGACATTTATCAACGAGCTTTCCTATTCTTTTGATCGATGGCAACGTGATGCCTTCAGTCATTGGCAACACAGAGAGTCTTTGACTTGACAAGTCGTAATGCACAATCGTTCGATAATGTAACATTTAAAAAGACCTAAGGTATCATGCAAGGTAAATTAATAAGCAAGACCAAGAAACTATATGAACATGACCATTACAATGGAGCCATTTGAACCATCGCTTAAACGTTAAACAAGGTGTCCAGAGTATCAGCGGAAGTGCTGAAATTTATTGCTGACCAGAAATCAACTAAGAAATTAGGAGGTCTCCCGTGTGGTATTACTTCTTCTTTGATAAGGGTTGACCTTTGTAACCAAATGTTCAAAAATATTAACGATATCATTATACTAACCATCATCATGATATTGTGTACCATATGTAACGTCCACAGTCGGCTCTCCGTTCTTGTCACGACATATGTGAAATATATTCTCCTTATTCCTGAAGTCAGCTCGAAATTTTTGTCGTTTGCACAGCTCATCCTCAGGATCGCATTGCTCAATATCTAAACGGCGAAAACAATAGAACGAGACAAACCAATTGACAGGTACTTAATGTCTCGGGGAACCAGACTACACTCACAATTCAAGATGAAAGTATGATCAAACTAAGTTATGTTCCAGATAATAGATTGTATAACATTTTACACTCTTTATTATTTAGCAAACTCGAAAAAATCATTGAATGTTTTGAATTGGCAGTTTGTGCTGCTGGCTGACACGCCAGGCAAGATTTCCAAATTGCGGCGTAATTATAATCATCTTCTTTGTGTAATGTTTTCCAATGTGCCAGTGACAGCAATTATTAGTGGGTATGTAAAAACTGTCATCATAACATGATATTACACTTTTAATCAAAATTGCGTATTGATCATTGACAGTCACACACTTATGATTTGTTTTACGATAATGGTAAATCTGCTAAAAGTTACAGATCGTTTTAGGAAGAACTCTTGTGTTATGAAATCGTGAGGAAAAAGCAAAATTTAACTTACTTCTTTCTTTGAGCTTTCAACGTTAATAACACCTTTTGAGAGGCGCACAAGAGTGTTCCAATATGGACTTTTCTTACAAATTGTATTAAATTTGAGAAGCAGCAGAACATTTTCTAAATATTCCATAATGCCTTTGTAAGACGTGTTATTGGTGATTCTGTTAAACAGATATCAAAGGGACGGGTGAGTTTAAGTATACTACTTTCAAGAGACGAACGTAACACTTGATCGGTTGTTGACAAATAACAGCAGAATTATCATCCAGTTCTCTGCATTTCTTTTTAAACCATTTTCCTGCCGAGGTGTTGCACGACTTCCTGCGAAGTCTTTAGAAAACGGCCCCGAAATAGTTGCTTGCAAAAGACCGCATAACAGCTCCGTTATCCTACCAGACATTTTGGGAGAAAACCGTCCATTTTCAGGGTAGTTTTAGCAGCGCAGGTAGCTCGGATCACCAAGTAATTACATAGCCCATTAGCAAACGTAACCAATTCAAGCAAAGAAAATTTAATTGTAAACCTGACCTTCCACCTTTGGGGAATCTTCAAAGTCTCTTTCAATTAACACTTCGTCTTTGTCATCAATACTTATCTCGACTTCATTTTTTCCATCACCCGACTCCAACAATATCGAATAGGCTTCGCAGTAAATGCAATGCTGGCGTTCCCATTGTCTTTGGTGGAGCATTTACATGAAAGGAAGGGACAGGAAAGTAAGAAAGAAACAAAAAAGGAAAAAATAAACAGTTTTTACAACTGATGATATACAAAGACACCCATTAGATAGATTATGTAACATCGGATTTAAATTAGTAAAACTAGGTTAACAGGAATTTCCATTTTAAGGTTAAGAAAAATAACATATTATATGTCAGGTGTCCGTTAAAAGTCTTTACATTCAAAACATGTTTATCTATCATGTATTTTACCTTATTTCCTTCCTCCCGGATTACGCTTTTGGCTGCCGTTAGACACTTTGTCATGTCCTGTGATATGTCGTCAGTGAAAGATTTTATTTTTTTCTTGATCAATTTGATATGCTTCTTTCCAATATGACTGGAGCAACGTAAATGAAATGTAGTCCCTTTAAGACATAAAACAGGTCATATGAGATTTATTCCTATCATCTATTGGTTTTGAATCCGCAACAATGTAATTTTGAAAGGTTTTCATAAATCGATACCAGCAAATGTTTAACTCGATGTGAAAAAAATAGTGAGGTTCTTTTCTATTAGACAGGTAAAATGTTCGCGAAATGTTCAATAATGCATCACTAAAAAGTATTCAATTATGAGTACAAATTAAGAGTGGAATAATTGGTATTGTAATTTATTGAAGTTTTTTTTTCAAATTATCAAAACAACGTCTCCAAATAACGACAACTGAATGAGCAATTGAATGTTTGGCCATCGTATATAAGGTACAACGTTTTATATCGCATACCGTCATCGACAACGGACACGCCGTCTGCTTCCAGAATTTCTCTTCTGTAACAAAAAATGAGAACTTGAGCAAGCAGAGCTATTTAATAATCACAGTACAAATGCAGGTCATCGACAAGAAAATTAAACACATTTACAACTTCAACAGCCAATAACTATGCGTATATATTAAAAATATTAAAGTGTTAGCATTCGTCCCCGAGACTGTCTTTCGCCCACAGTTTAATTGATTGCTTCGGTAACGTTTTTGTGCTACGACATGTGATAGTGAGTTCAGGAGCGTGAGTGTTTTATGAACTCTACAGCGTGTGGGTCTAAGGCAAAAAAATTGTTATAACTTATCACGGTTATTAAACCATTCTTTTGCCTGTGGCTTCTCCGCTAGGTGACTGGCTACCATATATTGTGAGTTCGAACCCTATTGAAAATTTACCGTATGGTATAAAAAGTACGACTGAAGTTACCGTTTTGTCTCTCTTATTTGGGCAATGGCTACAACGTGGTTATGTTTTAGAACGCTCAATAAAGATCAAAGACAAAATATAGTTTCGTAGGTAGGAGGATGAAAACGTTGCGAAAACAAGGAAAGTTACTGCTTTACTAATTACCTACACAAATAGCAGTTTTGTTGACACTGTGAAGCAATGTTTTCAATGTAGATCGGGCTGTATAGTTTACAAGAAATTTTCGGCTTTATTTCTGGAAAACACTAGTCTTGCAGGTCAAATACCTCTCTATAAAGTATGCCGAACTACGCAAAGTACTTTGTGTATAATATGCAATGGTACAGTCGACAAGAGGATTCTTGTCATGATTGAGAAGATGGTTGTCAAAATAACATTGGATACTAGAAACACTTAGTTATCGACTGGTTGGACAAAGGGTACCTTGATATGGAAGAATAAGGAAATATTGTACTTCGAAAGCAAAATACATACTAGAAATAAGTCAAAAGTTACCGCAATTAGAGCTTAATATATCGTAAGTGAGAACGTTTACAAAATTCGCTTCCCTACCTCCTATCGCTTTTCATTTTAGCTGTTCTTGATCCATCGTAATATTCTTCCACCCCATTGCCGTGATCAACCTCATCGTCTCCACTGCTATATTCCTCATCACTGCTTTCGACAGCAATCTGTTCAAAGTCGCGTCTAGCGCCATCTACGTCGTCGCATGATGTTTCATCTGTCGAAGTGTCGACCCCGGGTGAAGGCTCTGGACAAAGTAGTTTAGCCTGTTCAAACTTAAGTCTTGCTTCTTCGGAAGTGAAAACCTCCCGATGTGCTGGCTTCCCATGTTCAGTCTGCACCTCAATTGAATGACCTGGTTTTTGCTCTGTCTTAAATGTGAACTTTACATTTTGACAATGAACAGTAACCACAGCATCAACAAATGCCTGAGAAATAAATGAGAACAATTAACTTATTTTTAAAACAGGATTGTATAGATATATTCTTGCTAATGTCATTTATTGGCTGCAACTGATCCGCCTACATTGCATTCGCTCTAAAATAATTCATTGTTCCCTCTTGCTCTTTATAACAAATCATGAATGTGCGTGTAAAGAGATTATAACGTCAGTTGCTGGTTAAAATATTGAAGAAAACTGTGATTACTTATTGTTTAAAAACAGCAAAGGGCTGCCAATTATAGCATGGTTGCTCCCTTAGTTCGTCAAAATTGTAACTTTTTGATGGATATTACCCAGACTAGACCAAATATTCTATACATATAAATAAATAAATAAATAAATAAATACAAATATATATATATATATATATATATATATATATATATAATATATATTATATATATATATATATATATATATATATATATATATATATATATATATATAGGGACTTTTTTCCTGCAATTGTATCGTTCATACATGCACGTCGCGACACAGATCGATTTGTCGTGATCCGTGCTCTGATAGAATTTCACAAAAAGGTATCCTGATAAATCTAGGCGTGGAAACATAGAAAGCATGTCCAATGAAATTTCGAGTCGCTGTAGCTTTACCTATTCCAAAGAATCGAATGAGGATGCCGTCGATCGTTTTCATGGCTCAGTAACATCGCGGCTCAAGTCAAGTTTAAGACTCAATGGTCGTACCTGGCGATCGCCAACCAACGTTGTCCCTGGCAATGCCGGTTGACGATAAACCGAAAGAGACACCTCAACGTAAGTTCAACTAAATAAATGAGTAAGTTATAATCTTAGGGAAAGAGACATAGGAAGGAACAAGCATAAAGTCATTCGACGAACAACGATAAATTTCCCTCATCACGCAAAAATTTCCGTTAATTCTCGATTGGAATCAAACGTGCCAGCATAGAGCTGTAGTGAAGACAGTGTAGAGGTGTAGCCTGAACTCTGCAGTACAGCACTGTGGAATCCGATATTTTGAAAGTTGTGAGACAACACTCATAACAGAACAGAGTTTCCGTCAAGTAACAAAATTAGGATGTATCTACGGGCGATATATGTATCACGGCAAACATCAAAGTCCGCAAGAAGAAAACGTTGACGACCGAGATAGGAATTTTGACAAGTTGACACCGGCGGATACCGGTGATGCCATCACAGGCGTACACTCTGTGTGTCATCGAACGGAATCTTTCGGGCTCGCGAAGGTCGTAAACTTGTGATATTTTTAAAAGCCACGGCATCTCTAAGAATGAGAACTACTGTTTCGATCGTACGCTTATTGTTGCATTTACTTCATAAATTCATTTGTAAATATTCTAAATAACTCAAAATACTATGGCTATCCGTCGCTAGCGCGGTGAAAGCTATGTCCGCCGATGGCCGACTTGCCTTGGCATCGGTCCAGCGCGAGACAATGATTGACACGTGCACTTGACCGAATCCGTATGTCTGATTGGTGGAGATACCATTCGATGTATCAAATTTTCAACTTGATCGGATTTATGAATGAAAGTGTACCTCTAAACATTTGCACATCTCCTGGGTGACGGGCCGCTTTACTGAATGAAAATATCCGCGCAAATAAACACAAAATCGCGACAAAATTCATGCAATTTGTTACAATAATTTTGATCCGTCCACATCAAAAATTAAAAATAAGAAGACTGTTCGTGTGATAAATATATAATCCCATGGAATTTTTCTCTGTTTGACGTCATCGTATACGTGTGTTTTTTCGCGGAGCCGCACAACAAACGCATGATAAAGTCATCGGTATTGGATTGTTCTCTAATTGTTTGAAATTTGATTTTAAATAAAAATTAACAAATAAAATGGCTGCCGCTCTACTATGCAATGTTGCCGACATAAAACTTTGAAGGGCTTTGAGAAACAGTGATATTTCGGGTAGATAAAGTGAATAATGTGTTGAATCGTGCAATGTTATCCCGTTTTCAAAGTTCTTGTAATTTTTAGACAAGATAATTGTGATTTGTTAATGTTATAATGCTATAATGTTTTAGACAACCTCTAGCAAAAATTTTTACAATTCGCACGACAAGCTCTACCTCCTTACATATAGTGAACGCGTGGCGTTACAGCGATGTTGTGCGCGTGACACCTGTTGACATGGCAACTCTCCGCCCATAAAACGATCGAGCGCGATTGAAATCGGGAGAGATCAGTGAGGAGAGAGCAGTGAAAAGTCTTTGCTCGGTAACGATTATAATAACATATGCATCATAAACGATCTTCCCGTGCGACATTTTGAGTCACGTTATCTTTTCTTATGGTGTTCATTACGATCCATGTGTGGACGGGACGATTTATCGCGTGTGGTGTTGACTTCTGCTAAAACTTAATGCATTTTATGGATGAAGCCTGTTTACACAAATATTTCGATTTTATTACGCAAGGTGTAATAAAAGTAGAGCCTCAAAATGTAAGATTTTTCTATCATTTGTAAAATTCTGCGCATAGGAATATGAAGACTCGGCTATTACCCAACATCGCCAGTTTCTTGCGTCGTATTAGCATGAAAGTCATTTGTGATGCGTAAGACACGAGACGAAGTCGAGTGTCTGACGCAGCACAAATGACATTCAGGCTGATACGGCACAGGAATAGGCGATATCAGATAATAGCATCGAAGCAAGCGCGTACCATCGGTAAGCTTATTTGAAGTACATTACCGAACAACGTTATGCCATGAGCTTATATTAATGGACACTCGTGATCCGGACTGCTTTTGTTTGTAACCAGCCTATAACCAAAAACGGTCGCCTTTAAGCTGTTCTATGTCCTACGAAAAAAACCTTTCTGTCGTAAATTGTAAATGAGAAGCTATTGCTTTGCTCTGATCTTGCCCGCCGTGATTTCATCGGAAGGCTTGAGCGACGCACGTTCCGCAAAAACACAAGCATGTACTGAACATGTAAGTGACACCTAACGGAATCAGAATGAGTGTATGAGAAGTCAATGACATCATGGAACATCAAACTAGATTACCAAAGTGGGAACTTTCTCATTCCGCGAAACGTCAGATGTCAAAACGCCTCATTCTTGTTATCATTTTGACTTTGTTTTGGATTGTAACATAATGTAAAAATAACAGAAACCAGTGGCGAAAATGCAAGCGCGACGTACTCGGCATATTTGCATGAAGGTTTACGGTGTATTCTGCTGTCCCTGCACTTGGTAGACAGGCGCAGGGACGGCTGCAGAATACACTTCAAGCCCTCGAGCAAAATACTCCGCGAGTACATAGCGCTTGCAATGTCTCTCCATGGGGCTCTGTCATACTATTCAAATTCTTCATCAGTCAATAGGAAAACGAATTTAACATTCAATTACATTAGTGATATTACGCTAAAACACCATGACACAGTATAATACACTATACCTCCTCTTGTTTCCTAAAATGTCCTTGCAATATTCTATGCAATGCCGATCTTCGTCGGTAAAACTCAATGCTAAGCCATCGATGGTCTTGTTAATCAGGCTATAGCTGATGTTTGGTGAACACAGAATTCGAAGTCCATGACGCTATGTTTTTCTGTTGAGGTATCCACACAAAATGAAGTATTAAGTAAATAACCGAATAGCTCGCTCTCTCTCTCTCTCTCTCTCTCTCTCTCTCTCTCTCTCTCTCTCTCTCTCTCTCTCTCTCTCTCAATATGACATTAGAAGAGTAGCTTTCCTTTCTTTATAATGCTGAACAACAGAAGAGTGACTGATTCCTAGCAGAGTGCTGACCACAAATAATAATCACTCTTCAAACATTGTGTAAGAAAATGACTACTCAAAAATATTCAGAGCCGATGGGATTACTAATTTTTAGTTTTCAAAATTAACAAGCTGTATCAGGAATTACGCTCATCGATGTGATATGACTGGAGAGAGTGGAAAAAATTATTTCCTGCAAATTAGAACAGGAAAGCATCAAGAAAGACTAGTAAGAGTTCCGATGGATTTTACTGCTTTTCCGGGACACTGCCATATTAGGGGCGTCATTCACAAATGTGGCTTTTTCTTCATGTTTACTTTGTACCGAAGAAATGATGATTTGCGTACTGCACAATTATGACCATTTGGAAGAAAATGTAGAGCTTTGACTCCAGTACTTTGGCGAAAATATTGACTTTTGAATCCTAATTTGACGGAATATTGTATATTTTTCTTTTATGGTTCGAATTATTAAGGGTAATCCTTAACCCAATCGGGGTACCCTTTCGGCGACTGATTCCCGATTTTAGTTTGCTTATATCAAGTTAAGTAAGCTCATTATGTATATATTGTTATTGTAACTGCTAAACACCAGCATATATTATTGGCAAAAGTTAAACGTTTTCGTATGCGTGGCTAGCCGCAGTGTTTTTTTATATCTTATAGACGAACAATAAGTTAGCTCATTGGTTTGTTTAATGCTCCTTCGCGCAAAAGTACATTTCTTATAACCAGAAGTGAATTGAGTAATACTTTTATATTTGCATTATGAAATTGAAATAAGTCTTGTTCAAAGGGTTAACCATGGCTTAAAGCTTGTATTCTCTTTGTTCATTATGAGCAAACACAACTATAGATTTAATATCACCACACGTCGAAAAGCCAATAAGACATTTTTAAAGAAAATACAAGATTATTAGCTCGTGAGCACGAGCAATCATCTTGTGCTCACGAGAAAGTTTTTCGTGCTAATGAGAAAATTTCTCGTGCTCACGAATAAATTTTTCGTTTAAACCAAGATATTTTCTTATGCTGACTAGATACTCACCCTTACAGGCACTCATAGAATAAAAAACCCCGACAAAGTTTAAAATATAAGTATGAAGCAGATAAAAGGTTAAAGTTTCATAATCTGCATAAATGTTTTCATTGGGTTTCTATGAATGATTACTATAAATCGAATACACCCATTGCATCCAGTTTGTCTCGGCAAAATCTCATGATTGATAAAAAATCTACTTTGGGTTGATAATATATTCTCCAGGTGTATTATATACTTGTATGTACATATTGGAAAATGAATACTTATTAGGGACTTCTTTTAATTTGTTCCCCTACTGATTTCACTGTCAGAGACCATAGCCGAAAATGGCGATAAAAGAAGTCTTCTCCGTTAATACTTCAAGTCTTTTCACAATACAGTGAAAGAAATAAGCCGTAATGTGTCTCACTAGCTAATGTGTGCTAAAGGCCATACATTTGTCTGCTATGTATCTGTTGCGTTTATCTGTCTGTTAATCTTTACTCAAATTATTTCTCGCGTCAATATAATGACAACATAAGTATTGTGTTACAATGGATTCTGTAACTGGAGTATAACACTTCAACGAATGAAGATCACATGATTTTGTACATTGTATCCTGCTCGACGTTCTTATGAACCGAATATAGTACTTTCATAAATTTACACGCATTTTTAGACCAAAATAGTGTGTCGACGAAATTCACGGATGGATGAAATATAACTTGCTAGTTCTCAACGATAATAAGACAGAGGTCGTCCACTTCTCATCGCGCCTTGAATCAGATACTATACCACTGACGAGCCTGAGAGTGGGTGAAATCAACATCATTCCTTCTCTCTCCGTTCAGGATTTAGGTGTTTCTTTCAGCAATGACTCCATGTCAAATCATATAAGTCAGATCTGATTTCATTATCTAGGATTAGCAAGATACGTAATTTACTGGATAAAGCAACAACAGAGAAATTAATCCACGCGTTTGTTACTTCCCGATTGGACTATTGCAATAGTCTCCTCTATGGTGTCCACAAAGATCACTTTGCACGTCATCAATCAGTCCAAAACGCTGCAGCTCGCCTCGTTAGCCGTACTCGTAGATTTTGTCACATCACTCCAGTTTTAACTGATCTGCATTGGCTTCAAATAGAGGCTCGAATTATATTTAAAGTTTTGCTACATACCTTTAAAGTTGTTTATGGAAATCGCACCACTTTACTTGAAAGAACTGACCGAAATGTATGTCCCATCCAGAGACCTGCGATCGTCGAACTCCGTACGGTTAGTGCACCACAAGGGAAGTTAATAAAGCGTACGGTCAAAGAGCCTTTTCTGTGTGTGCACCTGATTTATGGAATTCTTTGCCGCTTGAAATTCGTACTGCTATAACTGTTCACTGTTTTAAACGTCGTTTAAAGACACGTCTTTTTACTAAGTACAATTCATAGGTCAATTTATGTTTTTACAGGGACTACTCATTTCTATATTTTATTCTATTGGACTCGGTTTTACTCGACACTATATTTTATCTCATTTCCTAATTTTTAATTCATCATTTCAAATTTCAAGTCAATTTTTCGGAGTTGTTTTACTATCTGATAGTTTTGTCTATTTTTGTCCTTTATGGTATTACAATGCACTGAGACGTATGTGTAGTGCGTTGTTAAGAATTAAATAATAATAATAATAATAATAATAATAATAAAATATAGTGTTAAGAATGTCAATCAACAAAAGTATGCAAACTTGTATCGGGTTATGCATGTTTTAAAACAAATGATTGTCGTGATACATCCTAAGTGATAGTAAAGTACACAAGGAATTTTAATTAGCCTTTTTATATTTTGTATGTTATCAACCAGTTTTCTGGTCAGGATTGAAAACCATCTTTGAACTTTAGGGAACTGAGAAGCATAGATTGATATACAATGAGCCCTGGATTATGTACACCACGATACGCGTAAGAAGGTGAATTTTCGATGACTCCATTGCTGTGATTTATACTCCTCTGCTTACACGATTAAGACAATATCATGGAGGCATAAGTATGGATTAGGAAGTTAAAACAAAGAAAATGTTATTCTAAATAAGAATTAATGAACGTTTGAAACAAAAGTTATTGATTAATTGCATATCCATGTGTTCGTGAGTATGCAAAAACATGATGTTGACCTCAACCTTTCGCCCTGGCTGTAGTAGTTTGGTTCAAAGAGCATATTCAAGACAAAAGTAAGTTTCCTTTGTGTATTTTTAATATGACCAAAATTTAACGTTATAGGTGAATACTATTGTTAGTCCGTGTCGAAATCTTAGATCAGTTTAACTTGTATGCTGATGAACACTGGCAGTTTATAGGCCAACTTTTAGTTTACTGCGTATAGCGAAAAGTATAAAAGAATCTTCTGGCTATGAAGCGACTGGGACTCCAAGTCAGTTCAATGCATGAACACTGGCAGTTGCTTCTGTGATTAATGTAAGTTGGCATTGATTGTTTATCATATCAGATATATCATGGTTTTGCCTTTGGAAAAGTTGGCACTTGCATACCTTTCTTGATAGAAGGTTTCAACTTCGTTGGTTGGTTTTCAAAACTTTATTATATTGGCATACAAGCGTATTTCCCTAGGTATGCAAGTTTTCAAACATAAAACACTCAAGGATTTGCAGAACATATTCCCATGGGCTTATTTTCTGCATGTGTGCTTTCTGCTTGCTTGCAATTTTCTAAGGGTAAATATGACAGTTATCGTTTACTTTTTATCCATCACCAACATTGCACAAACGACGAAAATCGAAGATGAACACAACACCTGCGGGTTTTTATCGCAGAAGTATGCAGAACCAGAGAAAGGTGGTTCAATTTGACAAAATGATAATTATTCACGACTGACATTTGAATTCACATTTTACATATTTTTTGCAGTTGAAGTCAATAAGAATAGAATTCAACTAAGTGTTCAAGCATTTATACAAACTTAGAATGAGATAAATGCTATAATAGCCATACTGAAAAGCAAGGCGAGCACGAATTGTTAGCTTTTTCTGCCGTTTCAGATATAAAGGAGAGAGGTTATTCACTTTATCACAAAAATTAAAGTTTAAGATTACAAGTAACTAATTTTTAAATCTTCACTTACCTAAAGGAATTCGTCTGAGAGGAAGTACTATGTGTTACCATTCACATAGGCGTATCTTGCACGAATAAAGTACTTTCAAGGTTCTATGTTTATTTCTATTTCCATGGTAGCGTTTAAACATTAACATATATCAGCTTTGTTCAATTTTAATATAAAACCACGACTTGCACGAATGAAGTACTTCCAAGGTTCTCTGTTTATTCATATTTCCATGGCAGCGCTTAAACATTAACATAATCAACTTTGTTTAATTTTAATATCAATCGAAGGTCAAATTATTCACGACTATGAAGTGGTAATATTTAAATCATCTGGATGTTGAGCTCGAGAGGTAATGTGTCTGAACATTTCTGAAAACAATTATCTCGAAATCGTGATGTAGCATGTGCAAGCACTCCAGAAGTTTGATATTGTAGATGATTCTGTAAATTGTGTATCTTTAATTGCATGTTTAGAAGAAGTATAATATTGATTCTTTTTTTAAAGTTTATATTGAATAAAGGGTCTGTAGTTATAACTTTCGATGACCTTTTTATAGTTTGTATGCCATTGCAAGTTCTTTTCCTACTCCGAAAGCACGTGAACCAACTACTGTGTACATCTTGCCAACAATGTGTATCTACGTATGGAATACGCTGTTATTGTTTACATTTGATTCTTGTCGGGACCATAGTCAATGTGTCAACAATAATAGCGCAGTTTGCAGATGTATAGGCTGACTTGACAAAGTAATTACTGTGTCTCAAATTTTTTGGGGGAATAGAACATGATACGCATTGAATGTGTTTGGAGAAAAGCTTGCTCAAATCACAACCGCAAAAACTTCTATAAGGCCAAGAAAATAAAAAGTTTGTTTCTCATCCTCGGGCGCATCAATTCAGTCCCGCAGCGTCAACCTTTTTTCTGCTCATGAGGAAATGAAATGAAAAAACAACGCAAAAATACGCGACGATAGTGCATAACACAGTGCTGTATAAAACAGAACTGTAAACAAAATAACTGACACTAACATTCAATTCAGAGCTGTCAAAACTGTGCATTGCTGCACTAAAAGTCAAACCACAGAACTTTTGCTATACAAAAATACTAAAGCAACACTGCTGTGCATTTATCTCTGCGTGCATTCCTATGTTGTTTTCATGTTATTTGCGCGTTCTTGTTGGTTGAAGAAAAAAATGAGAAGAAAAAACCCGCGTCACCGCATCATTTTTTGCAATATGTCTAGGATGAGAGACAAACTTTTTATTTTTCTTAGCCTAAGCGCTAAAGATACACAGCTCACCTAAAAGTATTCATTCGACCGATACATCCTTCGCAGGCCCGGTCAGAATCCTCTTTGTACGTGTCTGTGTTAAAAAGACGGCAATATATTTCAACAGAATAGCGAAACAGCCCTACATATTCTGCTGTGCTGATATTCCTTTTAAGTGGGTCGTGTAAAAGAAGCAGATATAGGAATAAGACATGTGATTTGCAAAAGGTCTTGAAGTGTAAGTAGGCATGGGACAGGTACGGAAAAGCCGTCGTAGATAAACTCAAGACTAGGAAGAAAATTTAGTATTTTCTGCCCTGTCCGGTGTACGCATCACTTTGCATTTTACCTTTTCACTAAAACAGTTTTAGAACCAATTCTTTTCTTTTGATTACTATTTCCCTTTCGGGTTTCGTCCGATAGGATACACTGTGGTCATCATCAGTGGTGTACTTGCCCACATAGAATCCCATTCAGTTGTTTCCTGTTTATGTAAGTTACCATGGTGACATCTAAACATTAACCTGCATAATATCCAATCCTAGCTGAATTCTGAGTAGCCAGATGGGTATAAAAGATCGAATTATTGGCCTCCCAAAGGTTTCAATTGATAGTATGCTTTTCTTTGATGCATTTGCATAAAACATAGAGCAGCTGTTATGTGATATGATAATTTGAGGTTCGCTAG
This sequence comes from Ptychodera flava, assembly GCF_041260155.1. Taxonomy (NCBI): domain Eukaryota; kingdom Metazoa; phylum Hemichordata; class Enteropneusta; family Ptychoderidae; genus Ptychodera; species Ptychodera flava. Next base: position 13,202,667 of record NC_091932.1, on the reverse strand, counting down.
GCATTGTCTAACCATAGACCAGCGAGAAAGATCTACGGTCTAACACGCGTCAAGAATTTTGATGCTGCCGTTGCAACGTGGCTGTTGTCGACGGAGCCGTGCACCTTGTACCTCAGTAGCATATTTTTAGAATGAGGACTGAACACCCGTGCTAAAGGTGATATCGGACACTGATTGAATTGATTGAATAATTGCATCGCAGTGTAATAGGGTTATACTGTGCACGTACGTATTCATGCGACTGATGTTGTTGTCATGGAAACTGATTTAACGTATTGAAAATCATGTGTATTAATTGACTTGCTAACATTGATTTTTATACAAAGTCAAACGGTTATCACAACAAAGGGAGTACAAAGTTTGAACATTAAGTTTCTAGGTTGATAACAATGTGAAGAAGGCGGAACTAACTGTAATATTATTTTGTTTTGCGATTTGGAACTAAGACAAGTTTGTTACAGTTCGAAATTACTTACATAATTCTGTCAGATAGAGCCGATAATGTATCTTATCCTTATGTGTGATGACGTATTCATCAAAGAGGAAGGTCCTTTCCAAGCCCTGTAAGAATGGTAAAGATCTGTATCGATAAAAACGATATGGTGCCGAGAGATGGTTGCAAAAAAGATCTGTGTACAAAGATTACTTTTATGTGTTAAGTGATTTGTACCTTGCACTGGCATAGCATGAGAGTTAAGATTGTTTCTGCGCACAACAACCAACGGATCTGTCTAAAGTTTAATGAAAACAAACAAGTGACGTGACGTAAAATATAAGCCCGTCTTAGATGTTTTTGGTGATCTAAATTTATATTGTAGCACAATTTTGCTTATTGTTTAAATCTGTAAACGACTTCAACAGATTCCTTGTTATTTTAAAAGATTGTTCAGGAATATTCTACGATCGGATTAAGCATGAACATATGTGTGGCTGCCATTCGTCCAATCACAATCTGTTTACAAGGGCAAGGATCTTCTGCATACTATTACTTAAATCTTTTTGAAAGCTCAATTTCGCATTGCTTTGTGACTGTCATATACATACGCACTCATTAGACCCGGTTCCAAACATAAGAGCGGAAGTATGCAATCCCTGGTCCTCTCATAAGTGTGTGTTCCCATTTACTTTAAACATGCTATTAAACATTTGTTTTGGAAGTCGAATCCTTGTTAATCACTTTGTTCAGAGATTAAGCTGATAAAACCTGCCTCTTCAATTCGTAATACGGACATACTAAATTTTTAGGGCTTTTTTACAATTAACCAGCAAAATATTGTCCGCTAATATTTAAATAATTATGTAAATCTATGATCTTTTTAATAATAACCCCCACAGGTCGCCGCGGCATATGTATGTCGTAAGCCCTGTACAAATCCTACTACATCACAGGCGAAATATCCTAGTGACAGGCTCTACTCGTTCGAGCTTATAACCTGTTGATCAAAGGGCTTTACACTATGCACATTACCCGGCTAGGGAAAACTTCATGTTTAGAGGTTATTTTATAGCATTTTGGCCAGATTTGTTTGATTGTTCTTGAGAAGAAGTCCATGGTCACATGCTGTTTCTGTGCATTTTTTATGTTTACCTTTAAATTCAATATAACGAAGGTTAATAACACATTTTCCTAAAGACATATAATGTTGAACTTAGGGAGCGTTCATTTATTATGGCCGGAGAGGGCCGGCAAATGCTTCCTGTGCATCAGTCAAAATAAGTGAAACCCCCTTCCTATTACACGTAAAAATTAATGACCCCCTACTTTTTTCAGATGACAAAAATTTCATGCCCCCTCCCCTCCCATCGCTTGAGTAAAGCTGCTTCAAATGACCCCCCTTACAAACTCACAATGCGTTCAAATCTCTCCTTCTGACTTGCTATAATTTTGAAATCCCCTCAAAAGGATTGGACAGAAATCACGAGGAGGCTCATGTATGAAAAGTGATTCCATGAGCCTCCTCTATTGCCGTACAAGAGGGTCGCAATTATTTTACCAAAGCATTTTTGCCGGGTCATGAAATTTCAATCATGCCTTCTGAGGATGGTCATCATTTTTTGCACAACTATTAGAAGCCAAAATGTGGCTGATATGGTGCTTCATCCTAAAATATCAGTTGAACACCGAAACTGCTTTTCGATGGGACAAATACTTACGAGTTTTGGATGACCCCCACCCCCTCTGTGCAGTTTGAAAAATACATAACCCTTTTGCAGTTTTCAAATTTAAGGTCACCCCACCGGTTTTTGTCGGCTTACCCCGGCCGTAATAACTGAACACTCCCTTATGCATAACTACGATTTAATAACCACTTGATGAGAATGTTGACACCCTAAGTTTACGCAAAGTGATGGCTCAATCATTTCCATGTTAGCATTTCACTGTCTGTAGCAGGTACTACGTCTACTAATTATCACTCATTATTCTACTAAAAGCCGTAAGACAAAGAGAATTTCTCATGCCCAGACATATACGAAACAAACAAGATACGTTGTTAACAGGGCATGTCACGTTTGAGTCTGAAATCACTAGCCATACAATAGTATATCCTATAGTAATTATATTGTTTAATATTAGCATAGCCATTGTCAGACATTGACCCAAATAACCCTCTGAACTGACGTCAACAAAATTTCGAGGTAGTACATTTGTTTTGACCTTCATCCTATTTCTATCTTCTTCGTTAATGTTTCTTCACCAGTCATGTTATGTATACTAGCTGGTAAGATTAACGGCGTGGGGATCTTTCAACGAGGTCAGTGTTCCTCAATATAAACGTCAAGATGTGTTACATTTTAACTGAATGAATGTTTGGTACTCGAGACTAGTAATGATGACAACCACTATTCGAAAAGTCTGCTAGTCTCACTAAAGTAACACAAACATTACTCAGCTAGTTCAGCGTACTTTTTCACCGTAATATTTAAAAATCCGCTAACAGAGGCTTTAGTTTATTGTGTCATGTGCAGTATTTGATCATTGACTACATTGTCACGAAAAATTATGCAGCAATTATACCTCACAACATGCCTTGGACTAAACGGGAAGTTTTACAGGACCGTGGGTGCACAATAGGTGGATTACTGATGACGCAGCCATTTACATACACTGGGCGGGAGTTTTTGAATTCTCATAGCATCGCTTTGACCGTGTGATAAATTTAAAATAATCATGATTGGCACTTTCGTGACATGTGCAAAGAGGGGTCAAATGGTCGTGCAGGAGACACATTTTGAACATACATGTTCTCCGACAAAAACGGAACAATTTTTCAGTTTATTTACGACTCAAGTCCAGTCACTATATATTCACAGATATCATATACAAGATTTGATGACAATTAAAGCCTGAAACATGGCAAAATTATGGGATTCTGGGACCAAACATGGCATTTCTGGTCAGTAGCATGGCTTTTTTACATTGCATAAATTTACGACAATCGACTTTTATAGGGGTAGCTCCTTTTTAGTAGGCTGCATTTATGAAAAAAAGGACCTTACCCTAAAAAAATTGCTACAAAAGGTTTCTCAACAGTTTTCTATAGAGTCAAATGTGCTTAATAGCATACTAAAAGTCTACCAAAATCTGACCAACGGAAACGTGTCATTTTCAAGATGGCGTCCAAAATGGCCGCCATATACTTAAAATGGCCATAACTACTTAAATATTAAAGCTAGACTAGTGATGTCTGTGTCTACCACCATGTTTTGGTGGTTTAGGAATCCAGGTACCATATCTAGATTATAGGAAAGTGATCATAAGTCCCATAATATGCATATTTATACATGTATTAAAAATAATCACTGTCATATTCTTCATCCGGAACGTGTTGCTTATGTGGATTTTCACAATTTCCGAGGTTAGGTAGTAAAGGGAAAGCAACTCCACACATCGTTCATATTTGGATTGTTTGCATTTTGTGTATGAAATTGTGTATAATATAAGTGCATCTCATGTTTGGCTGTTTTATGTAAATGTTGCTTAGCCATGGCTACTCCGCACTGGAGCGGAGAGAAGTGTGACACTGCGATCCTTTGGCGCTACGTTTCGAAAACAGAGTTTTCTTCATCAGTCGCTTAAAATTCATTTTGACTGGTGAGACGTGTTAAATGGTTGATTGTTTTTATTTGGTAGTATGTTGTTCCACATACGTTTGTTGTTCAAGTAGGGAAGCTAGAATATCTACTGTTTGGTCTTGTTGTGTTTGTGTAGGTTCGTGTGAACCTGAGTTCGAGCTGTTGTCGCTTTTGTGAAGTCTGGCGCTTATAAGTGTGTCGCCTATATTTCTGTTCCTTCTATATGCGATTGTTGGTTGATTTTGGAAGAGTTTTTATAGTGTTTCGTCTTTTTCAAGTTTACTCCAGTTTTCTGTCAGGGTTTGCTTGATTTTTGTCGTTTCGATGTATGGACTCTATGTTGTTATGCAGACTACTGTATTGTTTGTGGCGTTCTTCTTTCTTTTTGTTGTTCAAGCTGTCTTTTTCTGCTGTTATGATCTGTTTCTCTGATAATGCGTTCTATTTCATTTTAGCTTGTATTTGGTATGTATATATATATATATATATATATATATATATATATATATATATATATATATATACCAAAAAGAGCTTATATGGTGATTCTGTGGCGTCTGTATGTATGTATGTGGGGGTGTATGTGCTGATGTATGTCAGTCACACGCAAAAGCTCCCATACCGCCGAAGCTACCATCTCAGTATTTGGTGTACAGGTAGATGCAGAGGTTTAGATGTGACACTGTTCAAATGAACACGTCAGTGTCAAAAATGTGCAAATTAGGTGAGAAAAAGGGAAATCCTGCAAATATGCAGGAGTGTGGTGGCATGCCAGTGACTGAAACAGGCTACTCCACTGACCTTGAGTCATTTCCTGCCATTGTTTATGAACTGTTAGAAATTAACAGACCTGCTCAGACTAAGAGGGACTAGCAGTTTCTGCTATGCATGTTGCTAAAGTTGACCTCCAGTACCTAAAGTTTCAGACCTTATTTACTTTTGTCAATTTTGTTTTTCTGGTTTAAATGATTCTTGTTGTTTTTCTGATTGTTCTGTGGAGAAATCATTGTCATAACATCAACGTAGAATTTTCCTGCACTGAACAGATAGAAACAACATTTATTGTTGATCTTTGATACCCATTCTAGTATGTTCCAATTCTGATCAAATATGAGCGACACCGTATAATTGCGTTTTTTTTATATTGTTGGTCTTGTAACTTTTCACTCAATTGTGTGACTTTCTGTGTAAAATCTGTTTTGTTGTTGCATGTTCTGATGTATCGTAATGTTTCACCTTTGATAAGACCTTTGAATGTTGCTGCCGTATGACATGAGTTTCTTTGTAAGAACTGGAATGTATCTATTGGTTTTATGTGTGTCTTGTAGTCGAGAATGTTCTTTTTGTTGTATCGACGACCTTTGTAGATAGTCAAGTCTAAATATATGATTTCTTGAGAGGAGCTTTCAAACGAAAATTGAAAGTAGGATGCATGTTGTTGATGTTTGATATGAATTCATTGAGTACATGTTGTGTTCCGATGAAACTCAGAAAAACATCGTCCCTGAACCTCAGCCAGGTCGGTATTTGTTGTTTGTGTTTCTCTTTATTCTCATTTCTGTCTCGTAAAATGTAATATCTGCATAGAGCATCCCATATTTGCCGGTAGAATTCATCGTTGAATTCAAATGTTATGTTTTTTAAGTATTTTTAGCAGAGCTATCATGTATTTCGTTGCTTGCTGCTTGATTATGTAATTGTTTGATGATTTTTGATAACCGTACAACACCCATTCAAAATGAGCAACAAATGGATCCCACATACAACTGAGAACTCAAAGCTAGAAAATTATTTGGAAGCGACAAAATTGGCTATTGTTTACAACCTATTCGAAACGCAAACATGACACATACAGAAAAATAGCGTTGAAAACGCTATCGAAAAGCAAGAAGATAACTATCAAACCGTTTGATAAACGACGGGGGACAGCAGTTTTAAACACTGATGATTACATAAGAGAATGCAAATGTCAACTTAGCAATCAATGATGTACACAAAATTGGCAATAGATGACACAAACACTACAATAGAAGACATACACAATCTCACAACAGAAATGTACAATGAAAAACATATCTACTCTCTCATATATGAATATTTGAATCCAGTCAATAGAAAAATAAGAAAACCACTTTGGTACCTTCTACCGAAAATATATAAAATGCCGCAACCAGGAACTAAGCTCGTAGGGCGGCCAATTACAAGTGGAAGCTCCAGTCCAACATTTCACATACCAGAATTCATTGACCACTTTCTCAAACAAATCGTCAAGAAACAACCAACATACATCAAAGATACAACATACTTTATACGGAAAATTAGGACAATCAAAGTACCGGCCAATGCGACATTAGTAACAATAGATGTTATTTCAATGTACACAAATACACCAAATAATGAGGCAGTTGAATCAGTCGGCAGAGCATTAAATCAGGAAGGATCATCAAACAATTACATAATCAAGCTGCCATCAACGAAATACATGATGGTTCTGCTAGAGATAATCTTAAAAAACAACACTTTTGAAGTCAACGAGGAATTCTACCGACAAATATGAGGGTGCTCTATGGGGTCTCTCTCGTGTCCGGAAATAGCAGATATTACATTTCATGAGGCAGAAATGAGAATAATACAAAACACAAACAACAAATACCGACCTGGCTGAGGTTCAGGGACGATGTTTTTCTGATTTTCATCGGAACACAACACGAACTCATTGAATTCATATCAAGCATCAACAAAATGCATCCTACTTTCAAATTTTCGTCTGAAAGCTCCTTTCAAGAAATCACATATTTAGACCTGACTATCTACAAAGGTCGTAAATACAACAAAGAGAACATTCTCGACACCAAGACACACACAAAACCAACAGATGCATTCCAATTCTTACAAAGAAACTCATACCATCCGACAGCAACATTCAAAGGTCTGATCAAAGGTGAACATTACGATACATCAGAACATGCAACAAGGAAACCGATTTACACATAAAGTCACACAATTTAGTGAAAACATTACAAGACCGACGATATAAAAAATGAAATAGAACGCATTATCAGAGAAACAGATCATAAAAGCAAAAAAGACAGCTTGGACAACAAAAAGAAAGAAAGAACGCCACAAACAATACAGTAGTCTTCATAACAACATATAGCCCGTACATCGAAACGACAAAAATCAAGCAAGCCCTGACAGAAAACTGGAGTGAACTTGAAAAAGACGAAACACTAAAAAAAACTGTTCCAAAATCAACCAATAATCGCATATAGAAGGAACAGAAATATAGGCGATACACGTATAAGCGCCAGACTTCACAAAAGCGACAACAGCTCGAACTCAGGTTCACACGAACCTACACAAACACAACAAGACCAAACAGTAGACATTCTAGCTTCCCTATTTGAACAACAAACGTATGTGGAACAACATACTACCATATAAAAACAATCAACCATTCAACACATCTCACCAATCAAGAATGAATTTTAAGCGACTGATGAAGAAAACTGTGTTTTCGAAATGTAGCGCCAAAGGATCGCAGTGTCACACTAGTCTCTCCGCTCCAGTGCGGAGTAACATCAAGACACGCAGATTACGGGTACGTCTCGCCATGGCTAAGCAACATTTTACATAAAACAGCCAAACATGAGATACACTTATATTATACACAATTTCATACACAAAATGCAAACAATCCAAATATGAACGATGTGTGGAGTTGCTTTCCCTTTACTACCTAACCTCGGAAATTGTGAAAATCCACATAAGCAACACGTTCTGCGGACGAAGAATGTGACAGTGATAATTTTAATACATGTATAAATATGAATATTATGGGACTTATGATGACTTTCCTATAATCTAGATATGGTACTGGATTCCTAAACCACCAAAACATGGTGGTAGACACAGACATCACTAGTCTAGCTTTAATATTTAAGTAGTTATGGCCATTTTAAGTATATGGCGGCCATTTTGGACGCCATCTTGAAAATGACACGTTTCCGGTGGTCAGATTTTGGTAGACTTTTAGTATGTCATTAAGCACATTTGACTCTATAGAAAACCGTTGAGAAACCTTTTGTAGCAATTTTTTGGGGTCAAACCATATTTTCAGCCGACTAAAGCCATAATTTGGTTCGATTATTACATCCCTGCAGATCACGTATCTTCATATAAAACATTTTACCGAAAACATCAAACATGATTTGAAAGAAAAGTAGAATTATTTATTGACAGAAGCATCATTCAAATGGGCGACCGATAATTGTACAGAAAGACTTTTATACGCAAATTGGTTTGTTGAAAGCATGATCATGCAATAACACATTTCAAGTAACCAGAAGAAACACATGTGTTTGTTTCAAAACTGCAGTATAAGATAATTTAATCTTGATCCAGGGGGTAACTATGAAAAGCTGCTGGTATTTTCTTAGTTCATGATAAGCAAACACAGCTGCAAAACTTCAAAATGTATTATTACTTGCTGTAGCTTTACGCAGTATTGACACTTTCATGATTGCATAGACCTTTTCAGCTTCAGTTTCAGTTTATTTCGCTAGAAATATAAACTTACATTCGCTCAAAAGGCACATGGAAAAAAAATAAAGATAGAGAAATTGGTACAATTGCTAAATTTATGTTCTATAATTTAGCAGGTATTCCTAGCGGGGACCACAATATAGTTCTTCTGAACTAGTCGAGTTGTGGCCCCTAATGTTTATACTATATAGATAACATAAGGTGTACATCTGCGGATATGGACAGAAAAATCTATAGCAATAATTTCAAACTATATTTCATATCAGGTACAGATCAAAAAATATATTACGGGAAACAAATGATATGAGACAGATCAGAAAACAACAAGACAACGTGACCAGAAAACCCCACGATTTTGGGGGAAAATAGTATCAACAGGCAAGTAGCCAGTCTTTAAATGACGTTTGAAATGTTTTCTTTCACTTAACTTTTTTATAGAATCTGGAAGTTTGTTCCATAGCATAGTTGCAGCATATTTCAAATTATGTTGGCTCAAAGTAAGATTAACCTTAGGAATATAGAAGTTTTCACCAGTTTTAAGACGTGTTGAATAACTATGAGGCACTGGATCGAGGTAACGATATACCGAATGTGAGAAATGACTATTTTTAAGGTCAAAGATAAAAGTACAAGTATTAAATTCACATTGCTTATGGACATTGAGAATTCCCAGTTGCTGAAATAGAGGGGCGGTATGAGCTCGCGCAGCAGAGAATGTGATAAGGCGGACAACCTTTTTCTGTAAAATTAGGATAGGTTGGAGTAAAGAACTGAATGTATTCCCCCAGATCTCAATACAAATATGGGGTAAAATCATGGAATTATAAAGCAAAAGCAAAATTTCTTTAGGGACGATATGACGAATTTTAGAAATATTTCCAACCATCGGGGCGATTAATTTCCTAACTTTATCAATGTGAGCCTTCCAAGTCAAGTGCTTGTCTAAAATTACTCCCGGATAATTTGTCGACGAGACATTATCGACCATATTTCCATCAACACTCAAGCTGCCCTCTGTATTTACCAGCCTCTGGGGTGTTTTAATTAACATAAAATTTGTTTTTTCTACATTAACAGTGAGTTTGTTTGCACTGCACCAGTCACAGGCCTTCTGAAAGTCAACATTAATCTGGTCAAGGTTGATGACACTTGTGTTTTTAATAAATTTGAACATATTTGTATCGTCAGCAAATAGACGAAAATCGAATATATCAGTAGAATTTACAATATCATTTATATATAACAAAAATAAAATAGGACCAAGAATAGACCCTTGTGGAACCCCACATTCAATTGACCTATATGACGAAAATACATTGCTTATTTTGACGGTTTGTTTACGTTCTGATAGATAGCTTTTGAACCAGTGTAAAGGCAACCCCCTTATACCATAATAGTCTAATTTTTGTAACATAATGTCATGATTAATTGTATCAAAAGCCTTTCTAAGGTCTATAAAAATCCCAAAGTTGTGAAACAATCGTCAAGTTTTTCCATTATATCAGAGATCAAATCGGCCAAGGCAAGTTTTGTACTATGTTTTTTGCGAAAACCAAATTGAGTCTTGAGAAGAATATCATACTTCTCCAGGTAAGTGATGAGTTGGTTTTTAACAACAGATTCAACTATTTTACTGAAGACTGGTAAAACAGAGATAGGCCGATAATTTCCAACATTCGTAACAGAGCCCTTTTTATAGACTGGTATGACTTTGGCGACTTTTAAGTCGTTTGGAAAGACGCCTTGGCTTAAAGAACAATTTATTACATGTGCCAGTGGATAAGAAATAATATGTGCTGCATGGTTTACAAGCCTAGGGTGAATCATAGAGTCTTGCGCGATGGATTTATTGGGGTCTATCTTCCTAATTTCATTGAACACATCATTTTCAGAGACCGGGCGAAAGAAAAAAGAATTAAGATGGTCGCCTTTTAGATATTGACGAAAATCCCCGTTGTTACGAATTTTCTCAGCAAGATTTGGCCCTACACTGGTAAAATACTCATTAAACTCTTCAGCAATATCAACACTATCCGACACACAAGGCTTGTCGGGTCTATTTGTATGCAATTTGTCTGGGGTACATTTTGTACAGGAATTGTTCAAAATTTCATGTAAAACTTTCCATGTCTTGTTGGTGTTCCCATTTGCACTAATTACCAGATTTGTATAATATTTTTTCTTTGCTGATTTAAGTAGCTTCGTCAGTAGATTTCTGTACGATGTGTACGTATTTTTAACATTTTCATCGTAAGGATTATTTTTCATTTCACTTTTTAAGGTTCTAAACGACTCGTTTTAATCCAATTGATCGTTTGCTCTATTGGTGAGCTTTGGAAACCCAATGATTGAGCAAAAATTTTACCCGTTGTTCAAACGCACCTGCTTGGTGCATTGTGTACACATTGCGTAGATAGAGAAGTGAGCAGACAATTGTCAAAATGGTTGTACCATCTATATTCATGTCAACTTGTAAAATTCAAAAGGGAACGGGGTAGTTTAGGGCTCGTCGCGAGGTAAGTGTTCTTACTTTACTTCATTGCAAAGACGTAGTACGAAAGGCAACTTTCTGGTATAGGTCATATGACTGTAGCATAAACAACACGTGATCGCGTTATGGATACTTTTTTGCTCCACGTGACAATACGCAGAAGTCAACAACACGCGAAAGATCATCCATATCGAAATGAACACTATAAGAAAAGATACCGGGAACCAAAAATGATCGAATGGGAAGACATTTTTTATCATGCAATATGTTATTACTATCACTATCGATTAAAAACCAAACTTATGCTCTGGATCTCTACCGACTTCGATCGCGATCAATTGTCGTACCGTAGACCCTCGAGAAAACCCTCGAGAAAAACGCTCCCGTTTGTTTTTTCTCGAGGGTCTATGGTCGTACGAAGCGGAGGGAGAAGGCTGTGTTGTTTGTTTTCACTGAGAGTTGCCATGTCAACAGGTGTCGCGGGCGCTATCATTTATTACCTGTTCGGAGGTGGCCCGTCACATGCGAACGATAGTATGTTTGCTAGAGCTTGTCCAAATAATTACAAGAACTTTAATGGAATAACCACGAGAAAACATTACAAAATTCAATGTGTTATACCCGTTTTTAGTAACCCGAGTTATCCTTGTTCCTCAGAGCACTTCATAGTTTTATGTCGGCAATATCGCATCGTAGGCAAAGGTACTCGAAACTTTGTCTAGATAAGCTATCCGCGTAGTCACGGCCGCGATACCCAGCGTTCTGTGCGTTTTGGCACTATGGGCTAACGCAGTGATGCTAAATTGTTAATATTATTGAGCTAGCCTATAGTGCCAACACGAACATGCTATACAAATGTTAGAATGTCGAGACAAGTTAGTGGGTTTTTTAGCCTTGACTTTGAAATAAACATGTATTCAAGTTTTCTCCTTGCTACACATATTCCTATAAACTGTGAGGGCATACTGCCGCCTGTCATAAGGATGTAAGAAGCATTAATCAAACTACAATTTACTACAGTTTGGAAACTCATTAACCATGGGATAACCGAGAGACCAGATATGTACCTTGATCAGTCAGCTTCGATTCCTGTAGTATATCCAAATTTAATGTCTGCGACGGTCAGTGTACACAATCTATACAAGAATGGTCTTACAACAATGAGTATGAAATGGTGCCAAGGCTATGACACATCACAGTGCCATCTTTGTTGAGACATACCTTCAAACAATGTTCTGGCGGGGCCTTCCCATCAAGGTCTTCTTCATTTCGACTGTGCGTGAGTCCTCGTTCTATTTTAAAGTGTCAGGAGTTCAGGAGTGCTGACCTTCTATAATACAGATTATAACCATGTAGTATTACCTTGTTTGTGCCATTGTCACCTGGTTGTCAAACCAACAAGATAAGTCTCAAATCAAAATTGGCAAAAACCAACTGCGATCATCTACTGTATTTTTAACGATGGAACTGATCTGAGTAAGAAAGTAATTTCTTGAAGATATTATCCTGGACTGCACATTGTTTCTGATCATCCGGGTCAGTTAGGTAGCTCCGAACTAGAAATGTGTAGGGTTAATTATTGCCTACACACATAGGATAATTGACCAAAGCCAAAAGTTCGTGTGAATTTGGTTCAGCTTGATTTCATCTCGGGAGATGCTCCTTTTACATCACCCAGAGATAGGACGGGGAAATTGACCAACGTTGCGATTGTTTAAAGGGGAAGTTCACCGAGGATGAATTTTACATATGTGCTAGCTTTGTGGTCATTTACGCCGGAAAAGCTATTTTAGCCATTTATAACTCGTGCAATGTTTTACAAAAACCCTTAAAATAGTACAGGAAGTTGCCCATGTAATTTGCATCATGGGAAAAAAGCTCCAGGCTATGATCTTGCATCATGTGATATGGAAGGGACCAATTTCGGACGGGAATGGCCCCGCATTGTCCTCTCACAGCAACACAGTAGTAAACAGCAACACAAAATCTGACAGTGTACAGTTTACTATGAGTGATTTATCGTTTATGCAAGGATTCTCACTATTAACAAAAGTTAGTAAATAAGCACAGCCTGGTTTGAGCGTGGGTGAGTGGACAATGCCATACCCATGGGAAGATGGTCCCTTCCATAAACCGTGATGCAAGCTCCAAGCCTGCAGCTTTTTTTCCATGATGCAAATTACATGGGCAAATTCCTGTACTATTTTTATCGTCTTTTGTAAACTATCGCGCGAGTTATAATTGGCGGAAATAACTTTTCCGGGGTAAGTTACCACAAAGCTAGTACATATGTAAAAATCATCATTGATGAACTTCCCCTTCAAAGCAGTATATCACAGTGCGCATCACTAGGTCGCAGAATATAACGTGGTTTGTTCGGTTTGGATTGGCTTAGTGTTGAGAGCTTGTTGGTTTTGAGTAGAAATCTGTGGCCGTCTCCAGTTTCCTGTGCATTAGGTGATACCCAGCCTGTAAGTCAAGTAAGGGAAGGCCAGTGCATTCTAATCAAATAACATTGTGTTAAACTTTGGTAAAACATCAGCATTTAACACCAACTAATGGACCTCTAATGAGAATGCCGATACCGCAAATAGAGTGATGGATTGTTAATTCTCATGTAAGCGTGTCACTGTCAGTAGCAGGTTACTATGTTCATATCTGGTGACAAAAACATGCTGCAGCCAAAAATCGCGGGAGTCAGTGTTTACTCTTTAATTCAAGTGTTCAAATGTATGCATAGGGGTAAGAACTTGTTGGAACTCGTACCGAGTCATGCAATCGGCCTAAAATCCTACATCAACCATGGTGACATCTATTATGGAAGGTGGTGATAGCTTTGTAGGTTTAACATCTCAGATAGAAAACACTACAAATAAGTACTGCAAAAAACCATACTAGCCACAATTGCATCATTCAGTTATATTTTCAGGGCGCCCTTCGCGAGCATAACCTCAATACATTAGGGGTATATATATCAGAAATATCTCAATGTTTGCAAATAAAAAGTCTGTTTTGAAAAGTGTACTAATAGTAATGAAATCTGCAGTTCATATGAAACGTGTGGCAAAATCCTGGTGCTTTTCTGGGGTTTTTTTCTATGAGAACTCAGTATCAGAAAGCAACAAGCACTAATATTACACAGTAAAGTAATGCAGCGTTTTCCTTCCTGTCATAGGTTTTCAAATAAGAGACGTTTTTCATGAGTAAAAATGTAGTTAACAAAAGGCAGTTTTTATCATTATTAGCTGTGCTTTTATGGTATCAATGTTAAAGGCACAGACACAGAACACATCAGATTTGGCTACAACTTATAAAAAGCTCTCTAGGGTTTTCTCAGGAGACGTAATTGGATTGCTGGCAACATTTTAATTACCCAATGAAGTTATTGATTGACTACTGTTCTCCCTTTGATATTAGTGATAGACATCCATTTATGTACAATAGAAAGTGTGAAATACAGCCCATTCGAAATACTGTATATACACTGTAAAATTGCAAATTTAAAATTCCTATACCACAAATGACATGTCAGCAATTTCACCAAAACAGAATGTCACCCAGTCTTTAATGTCGACAAAAATGTTTCCACTGATCCCCACCACCCCGCCGCAGAAACTGACTAGTCCCGATGAAGTGTAAGATACTGCAAAGATTTAACAATTTAACACAGTGCTCTAATGAAATCGATGTGCATGTATATGATGTGATGCAAGTAGTACCTGGGGCAGGTCAGGAAGGGTGTCCCCTCCTGATGAAGCAGATTTTGAAAAATAAAACAAGTAACAAAATGGTAAAGTGAGATTTGGTGCACTTGTATAATTTCAATTTATTTTGTAGATGCTTTGATTGAGAGTTTTAACAATGAAAGTAGCTGGATAAGGTCAGATCCCTTTTTTATGTAGAAGATTTTTAAAATAAAGTTATGAAACAACGTGATTTGGTGTCGCTTTTATGATTTAAATCAACCTTTCATAATTTTTATGAAAATTGATAACATGTGATGTACAGAGTAGCTGCGGGATGTCAGGAGGGGATAGCTCTCCTCCTGATGTAGAAGATTTGGAAAATATACTTACAAAATGGGGTGATGATTAGGTGGCACCTGTGTGACTAAAAATTATATTTTACTTTGATGAAAACATTTTACAGCGTGCTGTGTAAAGCAGATGGGAAAGGTCAGGACGAAGTGTTACCTCCTGATAAGCAAGATTTGGAAAATATACTAACAAAATAGCCTAATTTGTTGGCACCATAAATTTGTCATTTTAATTTATAATTGATACGTTGATGAAAATAGATTATAATGCGATGTATAAGGAGTAACTGAGGGAGATCAGGACGGGGTGTCCCCTCTTTACATAGAAGATTTGAAAAATGTACAAACAAAATTGGTGTGATTTGGTCATATTTGGAGGCTCTTTTATGATTAAATTTACTGTTTTTCTGCATATAGACCAGAAATGTATTCAAAATACTCTTTACCATATACATACTCTGACAGATAAGTCATAAACCTCAGAGGAATAATGCAAAACACGTAGAAAATTTCCACTTTGCATTTTGTGTGTATGTGAAATAATATGCGTCCACTATACACAGACTAAAAGTTTGCTCTCTGACATTGCCTTTTCATTGAAAAATGTAAATGTGACTAAATCATCAGATGGTTAGAGATTTGCACATTGATGGTTCCCAATATTAGGAGATAAGAAACAGGTCTTCGACGTCTCGTGGTCAATTATTGATAAAGCATCAAGTCACTCTAACACAAGCAAGTACTGTAATCTTTGTATATCTGAAAAGCTTCACACTATCAATGCTGACAAATCTACGCTGTTAAACGAATGTTTGGAGTTGGTTTCAAAATGTCGCCACCAAAACAAATATTATTTATCTAATTTTACATAGTGAAAATTTAACTGTGTATACATTTGCCATCTGTTTTATCTCTAAAATACCCTTGAATGTGTAAATTAGTTATTTTTTTTAGTAAATTAGTTATTTTACATTTGGCTTCCCCTATCCTCGGCCTCTCATGCATGAATCTGTGCATGTGAATATTGCATATTGTAGTTGTCAAGTCTTGAATATTTTTAAAACAGAGTTATTCTTGAGATTACTCACAATTCTACCAATTTGTGGCCAAGAAATTAATTTGAGACGAAAGTAATGACGTGTTTGATGTTTTAAAGTCAGTCAGAATTCAGCCATACCTGATGCAGTGACCGTTGTGTAATTTTAGCCCAACCTTACACGATGACCCAAAAACACTGCACTTCAAAAACTCCTTCGTTTCAAGTTACAGAAATCAGCAACTTGTAATTTTGAAAAGATTTAATTTGTTTTGACCTTAGTCCTACTTGTAGCGTTGTTGTCATAGTTTCTTCACCTACATAACGGCAAGCAGGATTAACTGGGTTGGGGAACTGTCAATGAGGTCAGAGTTCCTGAATATCCATGACAAGTTTTTGTTAGTTTTGACTAATAAATGAGCACACTACACTCATTAAGATTGCACCAACTGTCAGGTGGACTTTGCTAGTCTCGTACAACCAATGACAGCTGCCACTCGTGATCACTTTAATCATGTACCGTTTTTGTACCTATGTGTTTAGTTGAGGCTCCTACAGATGGCCTGTTATTATATTATGTTGTTACGAACAAGGATGCAGCATCCACGTACTATCCTTCACAAGTAAACTTTCCGCTTTAAAAAAATTTAAAATACAAATTGATCCTGAAGATCACGTAGTAATAGTCCGGCTAAATTTTATCCTCGTAAAACGGGAAGTTACAGGACCGTAAGCATATAATAAGGGGGATTACTGATGACGCAGCCATTTGCATACACTGGGCGGGAGTTTTTAAATACTCATAGCATTACTTTGACGGTAAGATAATTTTAAATAATCATGATGGGCACTTTCGTGAGATATGTAAAGAGGGGTCAAAAGGCCGTACAGGGATCACATTTTGAAACATATACGTTCTCCGACAAAAATAGGAACACTCTTTCAGTTTTTTTTACTCAAGTTTAGCGGCGATATATTCACAGACATCATATGCAGGATTCAATGACAATGAAAACCTGAAACATGGCAAAATTTAGTGATTCCGGGACCAAACACGGCAAATTCGATCAGTAGCGTGGCTGGTTTATATTTGCATAGATTTATGATCATTCGGCTTTTATAGGGGAAGTTCCTGTTTGACACCGTATTAAAATGGTAGGTCTATAAGTTACATTCGCGCTTCCAATCAGTATACACATTTGATGAAATAAATTAGGTCAAAACGTTTCATACCCATTTTTGAGTCCATGTGTAGTTTACAAATAAATTCTTGGTCGAAAGGCGACCTCAACGCTGAAACATAAATAAGCCAAATCTATAGAAGAGAGATACAACGTCATCGATAGGTTAAAAATCCTGTCGAATTATTGAATTTCATCTTAGTTACCAATTTTACCTACGAGTAGCTCGAAGCTAGCTTATTTGCACACGCTTTTGAATTCGCTGATTAATCATGCTAAATGTCAAAAGGCTGCAGTCGGTTTGTTAGGCTGGGCTGAAATTTTGAAAATACTTATGATATCGAGGAAACAAATGCGCTTCCGAAAGAAACACATAATCTTCATTCGCAGGAGCATTCAGTAGTTTTACATTCCTGCCCCTATCAAGGTTGGAATCCGTGGTTTTCGAATACGATGCACATTATCCAATCACACTGTTATCACATTTGCATTAAACATCGATTCCTTACATGTAATTGACAATCATAATTGTATAAGTAATTGAACAAATACGGTATAGAAACTACCAGGTGTTATGGAATGGAAATTAGACGATTATGATTTGCAACTTTCCATTGGCTTGACAAGGTTTTCAAATCAGAGTAGTACAAGCCAATGGAAATTAGTTATGGAGGGCGTATTCAATGCATCAACTCATGATAAGCAACATTTATTCCGAAGCAGCAGCCACGTGGTAACTTCACTATTTGAACTAACCTTGTTTTGCAAGGGCATGGGATAAACAGGTGATATACGAGTACAATGTCGATGAAACTTCTTTCCACCTTTCGGTTATTATGTAAACAGCGATTAGAGCGACACTGAGGGCGCTTCTCCGGGATATTAACGTTGCAAATGCCCTGTTCGGAGGGGAAGCGGTGCTCTGAGAAAGTATTTTACACCGCTGAAAAGAAGGGAAGATGGGTATAGTGATTTAAAGGACAAGATAACTATGTTTGTAGTCAAAAGAACATTGAAAACATTATTTATTAGCTTGATATCTTTAATGAAAGTGTGACGTGACGTTTTGTGCCTTGAAAACATCTTCACGTAGCATTAGTTACAAACGTTTGGTCTTGTTAGCCTTATCCTTATCCTGAACTTATCCTTATGATCGAAATGCTTATAGAAGTGGTACCTTCAAGTTTGAAGTGGCCCACTGATGTGAAATGAGAAATCACAATTTTTGGAATATGAAAACTGACTTTATTTTCCCTCTCTCATAAAAGGGCTCATTGACTGCGATATATCATAGTCTAATGACCTTAAACTGACCCAGATAATTTGTATGGCTTTGCTCAATATACTAAAGCATTTTAAACCATGCCGGTGAAGCACGTGTTATGCGTGTGCCTAATCATATAACAGAAAGGATTTGAATTTGTTTTCGGGACTAAGCATGTCACGAATTTTTCAATGCATTATTATGGTTGGTTTGGAATTTTATTTGACTTGGTATCATTATACCTATTTATACCTGAGCTAAATAAGGCGAGAGTGGTGCGAAGTTAAAGTATAAGCAAGTTTGGAAGAAATAATGAGTGAGGACACTTGCACTGTTCCCGATGTCGACAACAATATTTGTACGACATTTAATGTTCAATACTTCGTAATTCTACTTTAAAGTATATCGTTTCATTTTGAAAGTCGTTGAAATATAAGAGGAGCATGTCTCAGCTAAAAATCTCTGATAATTTCAAACATAATCTTTCTCATGAACGTTTCAGACAACAAGGTGCCGAAACCCTTCAACTTGTCTTTATTCTTCAATTCAATTCATGTTTATTACTCTCAATTACTCTCAATTATGGTAAGTTCTACACATCAGAAAATTATGCGTGTACAATAAAGCAAGAGTAGATGGGAGACGGAAAAATAGCAAAAGCTAGTCTGGTCCGTTTCCCCAGCCATTGAATCACTGAGGGCAATATGTAAAGAAGACAACTGATCTGATCAGTAAAAGTTACATGTGTAAATCAGGTAGAGATATATAATATATGTAAATACTATTGAAATATATGCATATCTGAAGAACTGCTGCATACAATCTAATCGTACATTAGCAAATTGGTGAGTAAAGGTAAACGTGAAGTGACAAAAAGTGCTTTGTATTTACACTTATCGACCACGTAGTGTTCGTAGTACGAAGATGAAACGGTAATAAGTTTTATTCAGTGAATATCAAATATACATGTTGGATAGTTTTCTTTCATTGACCGTGAGAAGTGCTTCAGTAAAACAATGATAAACTTCTGTATATATCACATGTGAAACTTACTCACCGTGCATTCGCATAGGAGTTATGTTTCCTAAGTAAACGCATGTATTGACAGGTTTCGTTTTGCACTTTTTGGTTTTTTTACATAACCCAAAGGTGAAAGTCCAGTTCGAAAACTTTATATACAAGTGACAGAATTCCTTTAGGAGGATTGTTTCAGTTCAAATTACGTACAAACGTGGTGTTAACAGCCGTATTTGCAGTTGGACTCGAAAACAAATCGACGAATCTAGTATAAACTGTTAATTCTTACTGATAGGGATCTAGCTTCAATCATCGAATGAAAACTCATTTAAACGCACAAATATATTCATGTTTATTCATAAAAATGAAGAATAAAGGTAAAATTCCTTCGATTTTTGATCTTAATTTGGTCTGATGGTAGACTCTTCCATTGACATGATAGACTTCACAATTGAACGTTATCGTCATCGGATTAATACCGTTTCAAACCGAGGTATCACGCTGTCTTTTGCGAGGAGCCAACATCGCATTTGTCTTGGTAGCCTAAAATAAATGAAAAGACAGTGTACTGTAATAGAAGTACCTTCTCCAATATTTGGTATTAAATATTGCTAATAAAATCAAGTAAGGTGTACAGCACAGACTTTGTATAAACATAATAAACATACGTATTTGCCTTAAATTATTTTTCAAGGATATATGTGTAGCTGCGTTCGTCCACGCATTACTTTTCCTGGTGCTATATTCATGTATAGGCTTTTGTTGAAATTGTATGGCTCTTTAAAACGCCCATTATCTATACTGTGTTGTTTTATTAAATGTCTTCGAAAAAAAGACAAACATTATATATATAATTCCAATTCGTGAGTTGTTCTTAGGTAAATAAATAACGAGTGGGCATAAATACAACCTTTTTATCGTGCACAAAGCGCGGGACAGCGGAGAAATCGACATCGTTCCGAGGTATTTAATCAAACTGAATCGGAACTACTTACTTGTGGTTCACTTTGAAAAATTCTTTGGGGCTAACAATAGACTTCATGCTGTGTACAACGGGTGACTTAGAATGAAATTTCCAATCCTCACTCAAGTTTGATAATATGTAATCTCTTCGTAATAAATCGTAACAGAGCGATTACGTATTAGCCAGGTGATTGACTATTTGTTAACGTTTAAGATAGAATGTGATTGAAAAAGCTGACATCGATTTAATATACGTGCTTCATGCTATTTGGATGAAAGAGAATGCAGAACGTACTAATAAGAAAAGTCCCTCGATTCCATCCGATTTAGCGTTCTGTACTCTCTCAGCTTCTTTCTGTGACTTGATTAGCTCTCGTGATTCCTGAATGGTTTCGAGTTTGATCTGTCTCCGGTCATCAAAACGCTCATACTCAGTTTTCTCATCCTCAGTAAAAGCTGCCTTGGAATCAGGATCTCCACAGAAATGTATCCGAATGGCTTGCAGTGTCTGTTCAAGGGGATATTTTGTTAATCATAAACAATTTCTTATATAGTGTAGTTTTTAATACAATTGTTAGTTGTCCCATAGGAGTGAGGCGGAAATTCAAAAATTGATATGCTACACTATTGATCTCATTGATGATGATGATGATGATGATGATGATGATGAAGATGATGATTAAGAAGGACAAGATGAAGAGGAAAACGATAATTATAATGATAAATTTTTTGTCGAATTGTCTTATTAAAATGCACAATTGTATATTAGCAAATCCTTTTGTACGGAAAATGCTTTAAGGCTTACCTCAAACCTTGTTGCACAAGATGACAGGAACACAACCGATGCCTGTTGCCAGAGAATAAGGATAAAGAGACAGAGAGAACGTACTTGCTGAGTCATTTTAAAATGAACGGCATCGTAGACGAAAAGAGACACCTCAGATGCCAGATATTGTAATCATGCCAAGTTACCCTATCGAACCACCCAATGTTATCATTTCCGCGTGACACATACTATATTTGTAATTGTACTCTTACAGTCGCTAAGTAGGCAACTACTAGAAGCGAGCAAAGGTGACATAGTCTAGCATAAATCAACATCATAACAGCATATTTCAATGGGAATGCCAAGATCATGCAAGAAATCGGTTCGGTCTGATTCTGTACATCGACTTTATGACACTGTTGAAACATATTAAATGTCGGGGCTTATTCTAGTTTGATAGCCAATATTTCATCATACTCAGTGATCTAGGACAGCTCGTCACCATCAACAGACACATATCAACAATTCGAATACTTACAAATACAAAAGCCAAAAATGCGAAGGCATAACCAGCAATAAGATCGTCGGTAACAACTGTACATAGGTAAGATATCCAATACATGCCATCAACGAATAAAAGCTGCATAGCAGAACGGAGTTCCTCCCTGAAATATAAAAGTATTTGATATTTAAAGACAGTTATATAGGTTCTTCTTCTATAACTCTTAC
The DNA here is from genome assembly GCF_041260155.1 of Ptychodera flava. Lineage (NCBI taxonomy): Eukaryota > Metazoa > Hemichordata > Enteropneusta > Ptychoderidae > Ptychodera > Ptychodera flava. The sequence continues at coordinate 13,180,565 of NC_091932.1, read as the reverse complement.
AAAAGTCTATCGGTTAAGTGTTCAGTTTCCCATTTTCAACTGCTAAATTAATTAAAACTATCCTTTTAATACTAGATTATTTCTTTTGAATATATAAGCAGTTATTGTACCTTAGCTTTGATCACTTTAAAATTGATCAGGAAACTTCATAACATTCAAGAGAGATAAACGCTTATGTAATCCATCGTATGCATAAGACCGCCCGATTGCAGATCGTATTGCATTTTTCTTTCCATAAGAAAGACGGTTCCCAAAGGATATGGCGTATGGTGCGTCACATTGAGCCATGATTATGGGGTTAAGTCCTTGGGGAAACTCAAGTAATTTTGAATTACTATAACATAAATCATGGACTAACCAGAATTTCTGCCATTCGCGTGGTTCATAATCCTGCTTTTCCTTATTGAACATACAGTGGGTACAACCAAGGCATACCAGGCTTACCTGGATTGAAAGAGGTTGATTCGATTATGCAGAAAACTAAATATTTATACAAGTTTGCAAAATAATTTCAATGAGGCCCAAGTACAATAATTGGTTCAAATTCAATTTTGCATGTGTATTCCCTTCAAAGATGATCGTCAGGATTTAAAACATTAGTGCACATAGTGTACAGCAAAGATACACTAGAATCGGGTCAAATTATGGTATCTGAAATCATGACATGTTACTCATATAATGATTCTAAATTTCAGTGAATTCTTGAGTGTCTATAGTCAAAGTTAAGAAGAACAGTTATCTGGCAAATAAAATAACACCCACCAAGAACATGATTACTCTCGGCACACATACTGCATGAATAGTCGTTGACTCGAGATGACGCCAGCAACTGTAGAGCAAAACATAATCAATCTTCATTAACGTGACAATTATCATACAATATTGATAATAATATATGCCTTCTTGTTTTGAATTAGAACATATTTGTATAACAAAACAATAAGTCAGTACGCGTGTAAGACGGAAAGATTTATACTTTTATGTCAGTGCACCAAGATATATAGATGCAGATCAATCTAATATCTTTTGTGAATGATGGTCGCATGGCAATCTTTCGAAGTTACCTGGTTGTGTCGTCATTCACTCCTTCGCTGGACAATGTTAACCACAGTAACACCACCGCGGGGAATACGAATCCGGTCAGCACATACGCTACCCTGCAGTTAACATAAATAATGCTAATCATATTGCTTTTAAGTAAAGTTATGTAATATAATATGACAGACAGTATCATTGAATTTAATTTGGACGCTTTGATCCTTACAGACTGATTCAGAAGAATTGTCATTTTAAGTATATCAAAATTGATGGAAGAATGAATGCATATACAGGTCATATATATATATATATATATATATATATATATATATATATATATATATATATATATTTACACCTAGCATACGTACCTTGCAACTCTACTGGTGTGAACGTAGAATGATAGCCTTAGAAGGAGTTCAATTGACAAGTTCATGATCCAGGCAATGTTGACAAGATTCGCCCACAGTAATGCTACACCGATAATAGGACAGCCACCCTGACGGGGAAAACGCATGACAGTCACTTCCATTTATTTTACATGTAAAGGGAAATTACAAGCAACTTAGTATAGACCTTCACATATGGAAAAGAACATGAATGTCAAGACTTGAAAAAATGTTTGATTTTTAATTTAATCATAAAAATATTGCCCATTGCCATGACGAGCCGGATAGTTTTGTTTAATTAATGGCAAGCATTGTGTTATGATGGAAAATAAATATTTCGGATCCTCTGTTGTGTACTTAGCTTACAACATATTTTGCAATCTGTAAAAGTCATTATTGTTTGTTTTTTTAATCCCCTATAGTAAAATGCGGTAATATACATTACAGTGACTAGTACAAAGTCAGTTCCATTTTACTTAAAGGGGTGAAATTGGAATGAAATCTGAACATGCTGCCTTACTTCAACGCTGTCCTGGCATTCAGCAACAATTGTCAATACAGGCATTAAAATAAATGATACCATGGATGCTCGCAGTAAATTGTACTTCGTCGTTTTCATTCTGCAAAACAAAATCCACAATAAATAAAAGTTTATCAGAATTGAAAGATAATAGAACAGAAGTAGTACATTTGCAAAGTTCAATGTTAGCCATTGAACTATTGACACTTTGAAATTGACACAAGAATGATAACGTTACGCTCATGAGTCTTAACGATTCGTGTTCTGTTTCTATTCAAGTTTGAGAATCATTAGCCTGTTCATGTCGCCGTATGCTTGTGCTTTAGCCATTAATCAGGTGACAGGTTGCTGTTCTGCTTCTTAAGGTAGAACGCGCTTCGGGGACAGATATTCTGACTCTCAAACTTTTACAATTCTTTTCTGATTTACCACTTGTGGCGGCTCATTTTAAAGCTCTTGGAGAAAAAAAAAATTTTCACCGTCTTAGTTTTTCGAAAATCCAAAATTTAATTTTCCAATAGAGTTAACACAGGGATGGCGGCCATTTTGAATTTCAAAAATCGTAAAATGTTGGGTAATTTGTTTCGCTAGTTCAAAAATTTGAATGGTGACCCCTGATTTTTATTGTTGATTTGGTAAGAGAATGGTTGAAAGTTTCGTTTAGGAAAGTTTGAGCAAAAGTTTAAGTCTTTTATCATCGAGGCGCATACTACCTTAAGGGAAAATAGCTTAACTTTTTTACAATATTGTCATTGCTTTTATCCACAAAACAAACATTTTCTTATTCGTCTGGGTAAGGTATGTTGAATACCAACTATTCGCCCGGCCGAACACTGCATTCTGTCGACCCTGCGCATATGCCGGTCATAGTGACAAGTTGAACATTAGGAATTTTGACAAGAATGAGTGGAGATATAAAAGAATCTGTATTTGACAGAATAAGCAAGATCTCGAAAAAGAAATACAGCTTATTGGGATTGTCACATTTCTGGTGATCAACGTCAAAATGTCGGATGTCCCTTAAAAGGTAGGTTTTCATCTCGAATATATAACAGAAAAAATTTTGTCGCATACTTACAGATATTCAATATTGTAAGATTGCTTTAATATTTGCAGTTATTTCATATCATAAGAAAGTCATTATATCTAGCACATACCTTTCACATATAACATTATATCCCTGATATATTTATTTATGCATTCTGTTGAAGTAAACCTACCTGGATAATGACGCCATTACAACGGAAGTTACAAGTAAGAAAACCGACATTCCGTTGCATATAACAGTTATAGCTTTACGAGCCGAGGTGTAAAATGGCTGGAAAACAGAGTTCGAAAGTAGATGAACGAGGAACATAGTGATGAACGACAATAGAAGTTATGAACATACTCACTATATCAAAAAATTGTCCGTGAAACGTTTTCAAGTCATTGACGGTATAACGTTGTGCTTGAGTGTCTCTGAGCTGTGTATCTTTCTGATATTGTGCCCAATTATCTAACTTGTCTGTTCCCTAAATTATTTTTACATAGAGAGCATAAGGAGCTTTTGAAAACATTATGACGAGTTTGTACCTTGCCGTAGAACTTGACATGTGAAAGTTTGCGTGACTTGTAGCACTTCTAAATTGCTCATCAAAAGTGTGGGGGAATGTGAGATGTTAATTAAAATCGGAAATTTGAACCAACGGACGGGAATTTTTTTATTTTTCAGATATTACCGGAAAGGAAATTAAACTTACAATTGGTGGTTTTCCGATCACCATGATAACAGCATTAGTTCCAGTTCCATCGCACTTGCAAATTGTAAAGCTGTCAGTTGACTCCAATGAAATTATACTGCAACTTTCTTTATCCCATATACTGGAAAAAGTGAAAAATGGAATGGCTGTTGTTTCAAAAACATTTTATCGACTGCACTAATTATGCTTTATGAGCAGAACATGGAGTTCCGAATGAGATAATAGAAGTAAAGTGTTCAGTGAAATTAAATTGTTGTTCCCATCATGTGAAATTTATTCTAAAATCGAAAGAAAGTATACATCAAATGTGGTGGCGTTATGAATATCGCAACGTACACATGAATTTAAAAATGAACAACAAAGAAAAAGTGTCACCTTCTCAGTCTGTCGTACACCATCTTTACACATGCCGCGTTATAGCCTTCCTGCAATGAAATTAACAAAAAGAGAATATATGGTAGCAGTAGAGGTGATAAAAGATAAACATCTGGCTTTACGTAAAACATGTCGTTTATTCAAAAATGTAAATAAAGCACGGATACAGTCGATGCGTACATCCAGAGTCCAACTTGGACATTGAGTTTGGTAAAAGGTGTCTGACTCAATAAATGTATTTATGCCTGCTCACTGCAACTATGACGTTCATGTGACAGGAATGTTTTGGCTTTTGTATTTCTTACCTCTTTATGGTTAAGTTTCAGTGTCAGTGAGTCCACTCTGACGCTTGAGTCTGAATCCGAATACAACTTTACAGACAAAACGGGCGAATTGACTTTCTGAATGCGTTTAACAGCCGTTATAGACTTGACCCACTCTCGTGCTTCATATCTTTGCAAAACAAACAAAAGTAGCATAGTTTTAGTTTCAGACAGTCAGCAAAAGAATTATTCTATGGTATTGCTCTAGTTACTTTTTTCCTGGAAATTCAGCATGTTTTAATATGCCGTGATGAAACTGGTAAAAAAGAAGTTTTAAACAAATGAACACACTAATATTAGAAAAGGGCTGAGGCATTACCTACGGTTTAAAATATCTCATTGTCGATTTGTGGTATGTTTGATAAGAAATGGAGACACTACTATTCGACGACGTCGTCACAGGTTTGTCATCAACGTGCACCTTGATTCTACATAATGTCATAGAGGGCGCTTCACTCAGGAGTACGGTGATGCACTGGGGATCCGTAACACTATCTTGTATTTTGCATTCGAATGTAAATAGGAATGCATTTCATTTATTATTAATGTCTACGTTATCATAACAAATTTATTACTTGCACATGTCACTCAAAACAAAAACTAGAAAATAGTACCCTGATGGCCGCAACGCATATGCTTGATAGAAATTGCGGTGAGTATAAGATGTCAAGGGGAAAGTCGTGTTGCAGTGTCAATTTGGCGCATGCGTATCAGTGAGACGTTTTCTGCCGAACACTAATTATCCTGTACAATATTTTTTTAAACTTTGACGTTCCTTACCATCATGGAGAACAATCTGAAATACTTCTGATTGTTCTCCATCATACCCTCGTCAGAAAATATCCATAAGTTCCCCTTTATGTAATGAATGTTTACAGATAATATTATTGTTTTGTGGCTCTGAACAAGGATGTTTTTTCTTCAAGCTATACAAACGTTACTACTGTAGTATAAACGTCAATGACAGAATAAAACTGAGCGAGAAAAGAAACCGTGATCTTTCAAGCATTAATTTGTAGTGACACGCTTCCTATCCACATCATCATAGGCAGAGATTTTTTGAGAGCAAAACCGGCTGTAACTTGTTCAATCTATAGGAAAATGTTTCAAATGCGTATTGCTATTTGATTTTAACACATTGTTGTTCACTTACCTCTGCGTATCTTCAACAGGCAAAAGATTTCCAGTATTGTGATAAACAAAGGCAATTAAAACCGTCTCATCTATATAATAACACAGATAACAATCATCTCGTTACGTTAGCGATCCAAGTTTGCTGATTTTTGTAACAAAACTATGAGAAGCTTTCTTTACGCTTTTCAGTCAAAACTGTACACACGTGCGAATACCCACTTACTTGCTTCGCCCGTTATTTCCGTTGAAAGCAGCACAGCTTCGCTAGCATTTGTTTGCTCGGCATTTCTCCTCTCTCTAGAAGAAATCATGTGATCGATTGCCAGCGAGTCCATCTTTCGGCCTCCAGTTTGTACCAAGTATGCTTGGTATTCTGTTGTATGAGAATGAACATATCAGAGAATAACTACATAAATAACTACATACATGAATAGATAACTCAATAAACTACGTAGATGGTTATATAAATAATAAAGACAGAAATTTGATTCTTGACTATTTGGTAATCCTGTTGCGGAAACTCATATTTAGAAATAGCTGACAGTCTTAAAATTAGGAGGGGTACGCATGCGTGGCAAGTTCCGCGATAAGATGAATCGGCTTAGGTTCTATGATCTATGAGACATACATGCTACATTTAACGTGCAGGCCTAGCAGAATGCCATACCCGATATTGGAAGATACCTTAATATTGCGGTGATACAAGCTCCAGCAATAACAAGTTTCTTAATTTCTGTCAAATTCTGATTTTTTTCAGTAGACATCTAAATGGAGGAAAATGAATGGTGAAATATGTCTACATGTACCTATGTTTGTAGATGACACGTAAAGTATGACGTTTGACTCGATGATGAACTGACTGACACCTTCGTTAAATCTCTCCAAAGCTTTGAACACCAACGCCGTGCCTTTATTGATTCCTCTATCCTGCCGATACAAGAATGTAAAGATCGTATGGTTATGTTTACATGAGTGCATTTCTGTTTCTTTAGGGCACAGAAATATTTACATTGTCTACACACTGTTTTAGACACAGCACACAAAGCTTATATGCATTACACAGTGTACTTGCACTAGCTCAGATCTTTCAAAGCTCACATTTGTATTTCAAATGACGTCACTTACATTATAGACTACAGATTACTTTTAGAAATATACCCATTGAGCTCCATCCTGCAACTGATGCAAGAAGCAGGAGATAAGGGATTGAGAAGCATATTTTCGCAACGAAGGTGGCTCTGCAAGCGTACCTAGAGATCTCGTTTCCAATACCATATTTCATTGCTTAATGCGGATGACAAACTTCCAAAGTACATGGTATTTTAGTCCGAACACTGAGTCGGACGATTTTCATTCAAAGTGCCATTAAAAAGTTGGTGAATAGATATTGGGTCAGTGTCATTACCTTATGAATGTTATCCCAATGGTACTGGTTATGATTACTTAGTAAATCGTTAATAATTTTCATAAAACCCTGAAATGTCAATTTGTATGAATTATCTTGTTAGTGATAAATTAGTGTATGTGACAAAGGCATACTGTAAGGGGTCAGTGAGAATATTCGGAAGTGGAAAGCATTTACACATCACTCAAATGTAATTTCATGTTAAATATGTTTTCATATTCAGTATATGCATAATTATTTCAAAGTCATGTATTACTGTTTGATGTAAACGCTACGAAATTATACTACAAAAAATTAGTGAATTCGAAGGATTATATCGTGATTTGTCAAATATCTGTCAAAATGGAAAATAAAATGTTTTTCTGGCAATGCTCACCAGAGTGAAGTTAATCTTTGTTTCCGTACTGCCAACCAAGTTCAAGGGATCCTTATGGAGGACAGTCTTAAGAATTTCAATCACTTTCATGAGGTCGCCACCGTAAATGACCTTCCCTGCTGATACGACCGTCTTAGTTTCATCGACAATTTCTTCTGCATCGACTGTCGTTCGAATGGCCAACGCCTGCATTAAGAGAGGTGGGACAGATAGACAGACAGACAGACAGAAAGACAGAGACAGTATACCGAAAGAAATAGACAGACATACAAAAGAAAATGATATAATACTGTGAAAGAGTAGACCAATGTCTTATTATAATAATTAACTGCAAGTTCACCTCAGTTGCACCAATAACAAGCGGTGTGAATTTCTAAATCCTGACGCTTGGAGGCGTCCATCTCTTCTTAATTCTATTGAGATTTTACAGAAAAAGCATCTTCATTAAACTTAAGTTACGTTGCACTCCACCTAACGCCGTGGTTGCTTTGACCTCAAGTGCGTTAATGAAACAGTAAGAAGATCATTAATAAATTTGTATGTCAACGCCGGCGTAAAAGTTTCAGGTACGTATATTTCCGGTATGTACTGGAACAGAAGAATACGTCATTGACCCATTCAAACCCGACTACTCATCGCATTGAGCAATTATAAAGTCAACGGCAGAGACACGAAATGAGACCCTGTAAATATCCAGTGTTATCTTACTCATTAAGCCTAGCACTCACCTTAGACAAAATCTCTTCCAAAGTTTCACTTGTGCAAAACGTCGTATCGGGACGTTGCCAAACGCCGTCGGCGGCACAATAACGAAGCATGTTACCTGGAAATGGTCAGAAACTCGAAATGGAATTTACACTCTGGCAAAAGTGAAGATTATCGTGCAACAAAGATTGGTGACTCATGCCTTTACAACGACTTTCTGTAACAGTCTCAGCTCTGTACGGTTTTATTTTACACTATTGCAACAATTGTTGGATAATTTCGTGAGGAGCAAAATTATTTTTAACTTAACGAAAAATCTTATGGCATAGAAAAATTTACAACTGAGCCCGCTTGTCATTTTCTAAAAAAACTGAAAGGACTTTGTAAAATACAAAAATGAGAATTAAATGTAAAGGCTTCTTTCAACTTTTATTCATATGTCAATATCCAGAATAATTACAGTCGTGTCTTGTTTTCAAGCAGAAAAAATAACGTTAATTAAGGGAACTGTCCTTGTATCAAAAAATTAGAGACGCATGAGCTATTAAAAATCAACAGCGACAGCTTATTATTACTGTTGACCCTGAATAGTTAGTCTGTTCTATCGAAGGCATTGTTTACCGAAAGTTCTATTAACACCTGTTGATTTCTTCTCAGAAATACGAAACTGAAAGCTCTTTAGATCCCCAGCTGAAATTCTCCTTGGATATTGCCTCCAAGCCTTAATATATTAATTGATCTCAGACAATGTAGATCAAATCAAATATTAATGCAATTAGCTGATGAGTATACATTGAAATGCTGCTAATAATGAACGAAATGACCTATGTCGTATTCTTTAGAGTGACAGGCAAGTTTACGGCCTTTATGGAAAATGAAATTAAAAACGCGATCTTAATACGGATCCTAATAAATTATAGTGGACAAAATAAGACGGTCCATTTCAAGTTGACATCTGTCTCGTTTTATTTTCATAATTAAGTGTGACTCTACATCTATTGTTTGTCGTGAAGAGCTATTCTGGATATGACGAATATTTTAAAGTTTTGCAGTACTCAGTTTTAAATTTTAAAGTCTCTAATGTACAATTTACCGTTTATTTTCCATTTCATGTATATGTGTTGGTGTAATTGCACTAGAGTTTTTTTCTTGACTTAGAGCTTAAAGGGCGATGGTCGTCGGAACGGCGCTCAAAGGTCGCTAGGAACCCCTACGACCGATATACACACTGTATCCAAGCTACGTTGGCGATTGATGAAAGTTAAAACATGTTGGTCTCAATGTACATCGTAAAATGTAAATGTTGCAGCTGTTTTTGACATGATGCATCTATATATAGTGCATAAAATACATTGTTTGTAAACAAGATAGTTGCACGTGCGCAGTTCCGACGCCCACTTCCCTTTGAATAACTACTTATTTCCATCGTAATCCTTTGAATCGGCAAAATCTGTAACTTTTTTATAAAATGCTATTTACTGATGTTCCAGAAAAGGAGTGCATTTCAATATCGCTCCCTAAAGTATGTCAAAATGGTGTAAACGATAACCTTAAACATCATTACAATATTAGGTAGTTTAGCAGGTTGAAGGGTAGGCTTTGAAGTGATTTTGGGAGATAATAACATACTTTACTTTACAGTGGTTTGCGCTGAACCGTTGGCAACACATGACTTAGACCTAGTGTCTAAATTTCCGAATTACTAACCCTGTCTGGTGTAACACTACTATCATCTAGCGGTAATATCAGTCGATCATAAAGAATTCAACTGGAAGGAGATTAGACACAGTCAAAACAAGACCACTAGATCCGCACAAAGAACGTTTGTAAATTGTGCGTTCTTGACTGGTAGACGGATGTGTGGATTTGCTGTATTGCTTTGACTACGAATGACCTAAATGTTTCAACTTTCGCAGAGTTGGTTTCTTTGTTATTGACTTATATCTAATGCCTAGACGATAATTACACCTGAAAATGTTTGCAACTCCTTGTTTCTTTAGTCAGCATGTCTGTTTCCCGTATTGCCGACTGTTCAACACAAACCACTGTAAAAACAAATGCGGAAAATGTATGAAACGTTCTGGATACTGAGTTTAATGAACATTGTGAAAGGTTATAACAAGATATATATTCAGCGGCTAAAATTACGTAAGAGGATCATCATTTGACAAATGAGGTTTTGGACGCATACCGTATGTACCGGTAGGACACTTTCTCCATGACGTCACGCAGTTTGCTAGGGTTTCTGGCCAAAACTCATCATATAGCTCATCTGTTTCAGCTTGACACTTCAGCCCACCAACACCTGTGATCATTACGCAATTGTAAAAAACAAATTCTATTCGTATCTATTTAAAAAAAAGATTTTCAAAACTTAAAACAAGAAAGATAAAGGGATGCAAGAAGATAGGGAGAAACTAACAGATATAGACAGGAACTCAACTGTTTTTGATCTCAGTTGCTAAGTGCTTTACGTGATGAAGGAATGTTTTCTACCAGTATCACAGACAAACATAGACAGACTTGTAACGGGTATTGTTAAAGGCGTGAAGCGGTCACAAACCCATCTATGTTCGCCTCGCCTCAAGTTGCTCTCGCCTCTCTTTTCCGAAGAGTGCCGACCATGCATTGTTCGGTAATTTCGGATTTTCGCCAATTGTTAAGCGAAAGTATGTTCGACAAAGTGTGTGTTATTGTTGTGTGTAGTGGTGAGCGGAATTGACGTGCTGGCGAAAAGGGGACTGTTTTGAGCTTCAGAAAAATGAGTTTTACCGTTTTAAAAATTCCTCTCATATTTTTATGAATATATAATGAGTGTGTTTGAACCAAATTTGAAAGTCTTTTATCGATACTGTCTGGTTTTACTCAATGGTTTACGGTCAGTCATACCGTCTTTTATACGTGCGTCGAGGAAGGACATGTTTATGAAACTGCTGGCGTGTTATGTTTTGATTGGCGTGAAGCAGTGTTTCTGGCCTGAGAGCTCACAAAGTAACTATGGTTGCTACGCGACTGGCAGTACGATGCCATCTCGTCGTATTTTTCGCATAATCTCGTGCAATTATCAACCACAAACAAAGCCTCCAAAAAGTTTAACACCTTTGAAGCTCATTTTAATATGAAAAGCCAATAGTCTACCGAGACGACCATGGAACAAAAGGCATGCCGCGTTACAAGTCTGTCTATATTTGTCTGTGCCAGTATGTATGGAGAATTTGCCTCAATGCAATTTTAAACCTGACCACGTTATTCTGACATTCATATATTCATGTATGATCAGCATAGTTGTCAACAAGAACCAGCGGTAAAATATCTTTTTCTACTCGGATTTTAATGTTTTATTGTACTGCGAATAAAAAGAAAAAATACATAGTTTTCCCCCAAGTTTGTACTGCAGCTCTAATGGCCGTGACGTATATTCATATGATAATACGAGAAAAGTAAATTAAATAAAACATCTATACCATGGAATTTTACTTACCTTCACATTGGTCATGACTCGGCACCGCAATGTCCGGAAGGCATTCAGCATTATCAGTTTTACGGAAGTCTGGCAGACACATGCAAGTGAAGCTGCCTGGAGGCTCGTTGATACAGATTTCATTGTTTGTCTCCAAGTCACAGTTGTGACTCCCAATGGTACATTCATCAATATCTGAATATGCATACAACAAGTGTCATATATATATATATATATATATATATATATATATATATATATATATATATATATATATATATATATATATATATATATATATATATATATATATATATATATATATATATATATATATATATATATATACACACACATTCAGTGATGTGATAACAGTGTACTATGAGCACCTCTTGATTTTACTGTCAAAAGACCTTGACTAACTCACTGAGCATGCGTGGTATTGCCGCCGTGATTCCACCCTCTTAAATGTTGGATTGATAAAAAGGCAAAACAAACAATTGCTGCGCTTGATATGTCAGCTTCTACAAACTGTTAGTTGCGCGGGTCTACATGTCGGTAAGATTGGATTCCTTGTAATCGTGTCTTTGCTGACTCGCTGACAGATTCTAGAAAGTCAAGATTCCTACCTGTGCATTCGGGAAACGCACTGCTAAGTTCCCCGTCGCTGCATACCATGAGGACACCAGTTCCAGTCCCATCAGCCGTGCTCCATCCCTTAGAGCAGGACGCAAATACAGAGCCGCCACTGTCAATCATGAGTATTGCTGTCTCATTTGACCCAGGACGTGGAACAATACATGATACTGTATTGAAATTTTAGCAAAAATCATGTTAAGGTAGAATGCGCCTCGGGGACAGATATTCGGACTCTTAGACTTTACAATTATTTTGGTCCACCACTCGGAGGGGGCTCAATTTGAAGCTCGTGGAGTGAATAAGTTTGATAGGCTTACTTTTTTGAAAATCGAAAATTGTATTTTTCCCACAGAGATGGTGACCATTTTGAATATCAAACATCGGTAAATGTCAGGTAATTTGTTTTCTCTCATACCAATTTTTTGCATGACAACCCCTGATTTTTACTCTTAATTTCCGGGGCAGTTTAAAGGGTATGTATACGGAAAGTTTATGTAAAGGTTTGGAACTTTTTTATTTTCGAGACGCGTACGACCTTAATGTAGACCTTATTCACTTATCGATTAGTGAATGTACGCTAGTATGCGGTTGTTTTGAATTACTGAAGGTAGATAGATCTTATTTCAAAGCTTTATTATCAGCAAAATGAAATGAAGTCCATGGGGCAACCACGTCGATTTACCATGTTACGAATACGTCACTTTTTGAAGATACCCGTACTTCATACCCATGAAGGGTAAACAATGTTTGAAAATTAGTAACAAACTGGCCAGCGTCTGTACTGGTCTTCATATTTCGTGATGTGAAGATGGTAGGAGACTACGAAACTTTGAGTGTTTCGTAATGGTAATTACTCTAATTATTGACAGAAATTATGCTTACCTCCTATATACACTACGAATGAACACATGGCTGAGTTCCCAGACGAATCTTCAAACGTACACGTGACAGGTGTACTTCCGGTAATGTCTCCCGCCGATGGCTGACAAGTGTAACTTACATCGGACTCACTGTCGACGTTGTCCACAATGTAGAAGTTGTCAAAGGTAGGGAGGGTAAACTGTGAACTGGGTGAGACTCTTGCACTAATGTTGCTGCATGTAACTTCTGGAGCCTCGTTATCTACGAAATAAATGTTTTGACCATGCTGGCTGAAATAATGGCATCATCATTGAAGTCCCGGTGTTATTCATTTCGCTGATTAAGAGTGACAGAAAGACCCGTGTTCGCACTCGGCGGCAAACACAGGGATCGCATTGTTTCAAAATTCAACATTTTCGATTACTACGGATATCGCCGCAGCTCACCGTTTAGATGCCTAGTACGGTGTATAATATTTTATTTGACATGCTGAAAGTTTGCGTGACTAGAGTTTCCCCATTTTTACACAAAAAAATAACTACAATCGAATATATATATATATATATATATATATATATATATATATATATATATATATATATATATATATATATATATATGTATGTATGTATGTATGTATGTATGTATGTATGTATGATGTATTTATCACATGAACTGGCCCGAATTCCCACCTGTGTGACGTAAACAGGAAGGATAAGAAATCCGAACTACCCCTGTTGTACGTCATCAACCGGAGCTTTTTTCGTGCATAGTACCGTTCAACGGTTCCCACATGCAGGCATCGCGACACAAACAGATTTGTTGTGATCGATGCGATGCCGTACAAGCTCGCACGTTATTTTTACAAAAGGGATAGATCCAGACATGGAAACATAGAAGGCATATTTGTCCAACGAAATTTTAAGTCTCTAAAACTATATAGCTTTTCCCGAGAATCGAATGGAGATACCGACGATCGTTTTATTTTAATGGCTCAGTAACGTCGCGGCTCCAGTCTAGTCGTGTAGGCTCAATGTGGACGTCGTACCTTGCGATCCCGGTTGGCGATAAAACCGAAACCTACACCTTAACCTAAGTTAAACTGAATTAATGAGTACAGTATAATCTTCGGGAAAGCGACAAAGGAGGCAAAGGCAGAAAGTCATTCGACTCACAACGATCAATTTCTTTAATCGCACAAAAACTCCGTAAATTCTCGCTCGGAATCAAACTTGCAGCGCGGCATAATGCTGTAGCGAAGACACAAGCTGTCGAGCTGTGTGCAGCTCTGTGGAATCCCATGTGCTTCGAAAGTTGACTCAGACAACACTCAGAACAGAGTTTCAGTAAGTAACAAAATAAGAATGTATCCACGGGCGAGATATATGTGTCACTGCAAACATCAAAGTCTATAAGACGAAAACACTGAGGACCGAGATCGGGATTGACCCCGGATTGACGAGTTGACTCCGGGAGAGACCGGTGACGGCAACGCAACGTTGTGGGCACAAACATGCAATGAGTGTGTCATCGAACGGAATGTTTCGCGCTCGCAAAGGTCGTAAACTTGTGCGATATTTTTAAAGCCACGGCATCTCTGAGAATGAGAATTACTGTTTCGATCGTGTCGTTGCATTTACTTCTTAAATCCATTTGTAATTGTTCTAAGTAACTCTTAATATACTATGGCTATCCATCGCTAGCTATGTCCGCCGATGGCCAACTTGCCTTTGCATCGGTACAGTGCGAGACAATGATTGATACGTTCACATGACCCTATCCGTATGTCTGGTTGGTGGAGATATCATTCGATGTATCAAAATTTCAGCTTGATGGGATTTATGAATGAAAGTATCTCCTGGGTTACGGGCCGCTTTACTCTTTAAACGAAAGTAATCCGCGTAAGTAAAGCATAAATCGCGATGAAATTCATGCAATCAGTTAGGATTATTTTGATCCATCTACGTCAAAAGAAATATAAGAAGAGTGTTCATGTGATAAATATATAATCCCATGGAATTTTTCTCTGTTTGACGTCATCGTATACTCGTGTTCGTGGAGCCGCACAACTTCTCACCTTCGGCTCGAAGTTGTACGGCTCCGCGAAAAACACTCGTATACGATGACGTCAAACAGAGAAAAATACCATGAGATTATATTATATATATATATATATATATATATATATATATATTATATAACGAGTAATTCATTTCAGCCCATTTCAGCGATTTTGACTTGATTCGACTGACTTTCTGATTATCTTTAGTATTTGAATTTCAAGTCTTTGTTTTGGTTCGCGGATCCAGTATGAGTTCAAGTTGGTGGTACGGCAATTTGACAGATAATGCTTATTTTCATGTCTCCCAACGCTTATTGAGAGTGCTTAACAATTATCTCCATCGATGTGTAGCTTTTCAGCAAGGCACAGATTACACCTCTTTGTCACGTTTTGTAGGATTCGAGTATGCAGCTGCATTGGATAGGGTCATATGTGTCGTCCTTCCACTTTAATTTCAATATACATATATATATATATATATATATATATATATATATATATATATATATATATATATATATATATATATATATATATATATATATATATATATATATATATATATATATATATTTCTCTGTTTGACGTCATCGTATACGAGCCGTACAACTTCGAGCCTTCGTCGCGATTTGTGTTTTACTCACGCGGATTACTTTCATTTAAAGAGTAAGGCGGTCCGTAACCCATTTCATTCATAAATCCCATCAAGCTGAAATTGGATACATCGAATGGTATCTCCATCAACCAAACGTACGGATTCGGTCATGTGAACGTGTCAATCATTGTCTCGCGCTGTACCGATGCCAAGGCAAGTCGTATCGGTGGATATTACTTTCATCGTGCTAGCGACGGATAGCCAAGTTTTCGGAGTTATTTAGAATTTTTACAAATGGATTTATGAAGTAAATGCAACGACACGATCGAAACAGTAATTCTCATTCTCTGAGAGATTCCGTGGCTTTTCAAATATCACACAAGTTTACGACCGTGGCGAGCGCGAAAGGTTTCGTTCGATGACACACAGAGTGTAACTCATAGCATGTTTATGCCCACAACGCTGCCGTCACCGGTCTATGCCATGCCGGTGTCAACTCGTTAATCCCGATCTCGGTCGTCAATGTTTGCGTCTTGAGGACTTTGATGTTTGCAATGACATATATCTCACCCGTAGATACATCCTAATTTTATTTGACCGAAACTCTGTTTTGAGTGTTGTCTGAGTCAACTTTCGAAGTGCACCGGATTCCACAGCGCTGCACTGCACAGCTCAACAGCTGATGTCTTCGCTACAGCCTTACGCCTTACGATTCCGAGCGAGGATTTACGGAATTTTGGTATGATGAAGGAAATTTATCGTTGTTAGTCGAATGACTTTATACTTGTGACTCCTATGTCGCTTTCCCGAAGATTATACTGTATACTCATTTATTCAGTTGAACTTCCGTTGAGGTGTAGATTTCAGGTTTATCGACAACCGGGGTCGCCAGGTACGACGTCCACATTGAGCCCTATACGACGCGACTCGAGTGGAGCTGGCATCGATCACGACAAATCGGTCTATGTTCACGTCGCGACCCGCATGTATGAACGGTACCATGCAAGAAAAAAGTTGCGGTTGATGACGTACAACAGGGGTAATTCATGAGAGAAAATGCCAAGAGAGTTTGACCGGTTGACCTCGCTGTTAATTTTATGCAGGAAATTACAATAACAGCGAGGTCGAATGACGCAGTGCCTTGAGGGTGGGATCACCAGTGGTATATGGAGGAGTACCTTCCCGATGGTGATAAGTGGTGCAGATTACCGTCGCCTAGGTGACTGGCGTATACGCGTGCCAAAAGACACCTATGGTTGATTTCCTGTTGACCAGTCGGATGGCAGAGTTGCAAATACCTGGACTGAACCATTTGGTTTTTTGTGGGTGTCGGTGGTACTTTGACAATATAAGTAAAGATGCACATATATTGAGTTTATTGTCTTGTTTATGAGCGGCCAGTATTTCCAACAGCATAAATTATGAGCATCTGCCCTAGAAAAAATAAATAATTTTGAATAAAACATCGCGAATGTAACCACATTACTTGAGCTCGACGTACACTTAAGTGCCCCAAAGAACCATGAAATCGCCCGACTTTCGATTGAAGAGATGAGTTTTGCCAAACCGCGTATACAGAAAAAGTGGCAGATGACTTTATTTTTAGAATCATAGACAGTATAGCGAGATGTAAAAAATGTGAAACAGGCTCCCCACCTAACTATCCTAAATGTTTTTGTGTCGAGTTTGTGTTTGATTCGTTTCGAAAATGTGTTCCTACATTCTTATCCGATTGTTTGTGTTAATGAAATGTTTTGTTTCGCTTTGGATATTTGTAGAGAAGTTTGGATTAGTGTGTACGGTAATGTTTTGTTTGTGTGGGGAAAGCTTATGGCGAGACGCAGCCGGACCTATGTTGTTACAAAAGTTGATAGAGTCGCCCTTTGACGCTTGCGTTTCGAAACCCGAGTGTGGTTTCTCATCAGTCGCAGTGTAGATTCTTTCCTTAGTTTGTGTTTGTGAAAATTTATTTTAATGCATTTTAGTGGTCTTGCTTTCCGATTAGCGAGGCAAGTATATTAATTTTGGTCACGTTGTGAGTCCGTTTGGTGGTTCGGTTTGTTTGTTCTATATTTCTTTACTTCGGTAAATTTTGTTTTGACTGGTGTGTCTTTTAGATTTTTGCGGAGGTTTGTGAATTTTTAGGCAATAAGTACCACTGCGGGGTACGGATTTTATGTTTATTGGATCAAGATACTTACAAGTATCCTGGTTGATGTGCTTGTTCTCGTACATTTTAATTAATAGTTCGTTTACTTTGTTTTCTGTTTGTTCTGGCTTGTTGTGTATAATACTGAGTGTTACGTAATTGCCTTTCGCATTCGAGTACGTAATCGTTTGTGTTGACAATAACGAAAAACCGACCCTTGTCGAAGGGTTATTTTCCCAAAATTTGTCCAATGTTTACAAGCTGGTTATCGCGATTCTTTTGGCACGCGACATGTTTTGTTTCCTTGTTTGAAAGGGTATCTCTAGAAGTGCGAGTTTAGAAGCTTCAGATAGCTTTCAAGTTTTTGTTTTTTTTGTTGTTCGTGGAGTCCAATTTGACTTTTCTTTGAATTGGTGTTGTTGCGATTGTTTGTGTCTCACGATGTAGCGTAGTCACATTATACGACTTTATTTGTTGAAATCCTGAGGTGGTTTTATTCTGTTTGGTTTTGTTGGTGTCCGAATGAATTTTAAGGCTTTTGCCTAGTACTATTTTTCGGAGTTTCATAGTTTGAGCGATGATAGGTTGTTGTTGAATTTCATGTTGTTGTCGGCTTTTCTTTGGAAATAGCTGATTTATTTCCACGGCCATGTTTTCTGTTACGTTATTTTTATGTGTACGATTTTTGTTATTTCTTTTAAGTGTTTGTGTGTTCTATGTCATTTTATCGTATTTTTTGGTAGTTCCCTTTTTGGAGTATTTGGTGGCCCTGAAAAGGGCCGCTTGGTATGGGTTTTTGTTAGCGCTTGGCGCGTTTGTTTTGGCGATGAGCCTAGCTTTTTATGCCGTTTTTCGCCGATTCGATGTGCTTGGTGAGTAGGTGTTTGCCGCCTTCTTGTCACTGTGTGTGCGTACATGGACAGTCTGCATAGCCCTTGAATGTGGTCTCGATTTTGATCAAACTTACAATTTAGGAGTATATATCAAAACTGATAAATGATTTATGTGATTACTGTAGCTATAGATAGGCTACATTCAGGACGGGCAGCGACGGGCAGTAATTGTAGGCAAAACAGGTGGTTTTCACCGTGGGCAGAACTCGGTGCAATGATACTGAACATTAATAGTAAGCCTGTCACCTTGAAGGTAATGCTGTAGGTGAAACAAGGACTTCAAACACACGATGGTACAAACAACACCACAAGTGAAACGTACACATAGAAATACACGCGTTCCTACGTTGTGCCCACCCGGGCCACGCGATTAAAATATGACTGATACTGCTGGATAGTGTTAATTGGGTCGGTAAACAGTCAATTAGTAGTTAACTGACTACCTGGGTGATTGGCAGGTCGTGTCCAACGACGCATATGCAAAGCAGGCCAAAAGACAAAAGCCCCCAAAGATATTGACAGCTGGCCAGGGGTCACCATGAATACGTAATGACGCTTCACTACGCAGAAACTGCGTAGTCAAGCCCTTCTTAACCGGTCAAACTCTCTTGGCATTTTCCGGCATGTGTTCTACGTCACACAGGTGGGAATTTGGGCCAGTTCATGATATATATATATATATATATATATATATATATATATATATATATATATATATATATATATATATATATATATATATATATATATATATATATATATATATATATATATATATATATATATATATATATATATATATATATATATATATACAATCTTCCTTCTGTCTGAAGATTGCAGGATTCATGAAACTTAAGTAACAGCTTTGTACTTGAATTAATTTGTGATACCATTTATAACGCTCTGCTTTCCTTATCGAGCACTGTATTTTCTTCCGAGGATATATGTATACTTTGATATGTATATATATGTGTGTGTGTGTATATATATATATATATATATATATATATATATATATATATATATATATAATATATATATATATATATATATATATACATGTAATCTGTACTTTTTGTATGTTCCAAAATATTGAAAGAATAAAAAGAAAACACATGGTTGTGATATCTTAGTTTGGTAACATTGTCTATCACATCAACATAGTACTTGCTGTTACTATGCATCTGTCAGCACATCAGCCTTCATGTTACTGGTTGTCTGATAAGATAGCTCCTTTGCATGGCAATTGCAGGGGGCAAGGGCTTTCTTATGGTTATCAGCAGTGTTTTGTTTGTTGTCTGTTCGAATTATGCAATGCATGTTTTCCTCGCAGCTGTAACTGACTTTGACGTTGTTCCTGTATTGCTAGTCAGTTTGCCGTCCCTTAGTGTCTGTATTTAATGTAGAACGACAAAACTGAAAAATTCATACCTGCAATAGTTACCGTGAACTCACACGAAGCTTGATTGCCGGCTGTGTCTGTAAAGAAACAGCTAACTTGAGTTTCTCCTGCGTAAAAATTACTTCCCGGATACGGACTGCAATCCGTGGTAATGCCTCCCTTGTCTACGTTATCAGTGACTGACACATTGAAACTTGATATCACACCAACGTTGGATCTCGGAAGGGTTGTATTTACAACACCGTGACAGGTGGGAGAAGGGGGATCGTTATCTGTTGGATGAAAATAAGAATATTACGTACGTGAGTACGTAAGTACGTATTTATGTAGGTAGGTAGGTAGGTAGGTAGGTAGGTAGGTAGATATGTAGGTAGTTTGGTTGATTTGTTGGTTGGTTGGTTGGTTGGTTGGTACGAGATGATAATTGACAATGCGTACAACATATTTTCATACATCCACATGTTAGACGTTTCTGATTATGGCCAGCTTACCTTCGATGAGCACATGAAATGTGCAGTGCCCCATGTTATTAGATAGGTCTGTAAATTTACAGTATACACTGCTGGATCCAACTATGAATTCCCCATGCAGGTTTGGAGTACAGCTTTTGACGATTTCATCGCTGATGTCCACGTTGTCTGTCACCGTAAGCTGGTACCCAGTGATGACGCCTACATTTCCTCCGGGTAATGTAGTATTTGTCACATTAGCACAATGACCTACTGGTGGTTCCTCATCTGCAAATTCAAGTTCACGGGACTTAAACTTGTAAGAAGCACAAAGAAGGAATCTGAAGTACGTGTGCTATATATCCCCTTAGTTCGCAGTGCTCGGTCCGAGTATCTGCACCCACCTACGACGCTCGCTCTATTTGAAACCGACCTGCTACTTGTTGGATGCTGAAACTGCGATAAAAATTCCTTACATTTTGTCGGGAATACATTTTGTGACAATATGATAGATATGACTGCAATTTCGTACGATTTTGCTCTAAATATCGAGAGTTCCCGCCTGTGGACGGGGCCAATAAGTACAGTCACTGCAAGTACGAAAGCAATGATACACGTTGATGAAGTTGAGCGTGAAACTTGCGATTGACACAAGGACACAATTACGTCATATCGGAGGTATCTTTATGACTGTACTATTCCGCGCTCTTGAATCGAGCATTTTACCCAACTGAAAAGTCACCAAAAGTAAGTTTACCGAAATGTTACTATCACCTCATACATCAAATGAAGACTTGAATAATGTATGCTTACCTAATATGAGAACGTTGAAGGTGCACGATGCCATGTTAGAGTACAAGTCGATGAACGTACAGTCCACTAGACTGTTTCCGACGTTGAATTCTCCGTTGACGTCATGATTACAAGTGATGTTGATTTGTTCGACCAAAGCTATGTTGTCGCTCACCGTCATTCCGTTTAGGTTGATCACGCCAACCTTTGACCCTGAAAGGGTTGTATTCGTCACGTCCGGGCAACTAACGACAGGGGGCTCATCATCTGTAATATGACATAGAATTCAATTTTATACTTGTCAGTTTTTGGGGTATTCGACAGTTTCGCTATCTGAACGTCCTTCTGTGACAAGACACGGCACACCCTCATCCAGTCTCCTTCTTGTGATGTGGATAATGTTGATTGACACTGTGACTAATTACGATAATCCGAAGTGTGGATTAAATCAGAAAGATTGTTATCAATTTTAGGGTCGGAAAGCTTACAGTCGCATTTATGTACACACTTTTGATGGAGAAACAAAAGTGTGTACATAAAGAGGGAGCTGGGTATTTGTTCGCTTTCTGGCTTTTGAAAGGCGATTGAGTCAGTCACCAGCCACTTCTATATAAATTCATAGACGAATCTGTCCCCGCACGTATCCTCAGTCTTCTGACAATCAGCTAGTCAAAACACTATGTAGCTGACGCATTTTACGTTATAATTTGCATGGAGAATGCATTACGTCAAGGAGGAATTTTACTGCTGTTTCTCTTCAACGTATATGTTGGCATGTTTTGTGAAAGACCGACTAACTGCAAGGGTTGGTTGCCGTGTGGCAGGAGTAAAAGTGACCCGAGAAGGGTGTTCAATTTACATGTGAATTTTCCTGTCATGTGAAACAAGTGAAGTTCTTTAGAAACTATGGACTATGTTGTTTTAGTAAGATAAAGCCCATATATGGTAAAATAATAAAGTCCCATTCAAATGTCGATAATGCGGTCGGATTTTGGGTACAATCGATTCATGATGTTTCGGAATCGAAGTTGCTCCTTTACTGTCTGTAAGTCTTGAATACATTTGCCTATATAATATAGTCACCTATCCCGTGGACAACAGCATAAACATCGACCGCGTCTGCAGCGCCTCTGCCGTCGACACAGGTGTCAGACCTTCCAAGTTTGCGGTAGTCAGACCAGAATAGTGCGCTTGACATGCACTTGCCACCGTCTTGCACTCCAAAGACTACAAAGCGCAAACCGGTTGCAACGTGTGCACACTTCAAAACCGACTCGTCTCGTTGCCTGTAGTCGTCAGACAGGAGGCTGTCTGTACCTTCCAAAGTTTCCATACCGGGATCTGCTATGTAACAACCAATGTTGACGAACCGAGCAGCGGCTATCTTATCTGGAGGCAAAGGAAGAAAAAGTTATAAAGTTAAGAGATCAACCTTAAGATCTCGGGGAGGGGTGGTGGATCAACCCACTACCCCAAAAATATATTGATTTATCCCTAACTGGTGTTTTGGCTATAATTTCGTAACATAGGATTTTTTCGATAGTAACTAGAAGTAGAAGACACAGATTTTCCTCCAGTACTAGTGTAACAACGATTTTCACAGGTACACAGTGTTGTTCAATATCATACTAAGTTGTATGAAATCAGAATTAGTTTATCCAATTCAGTGTTTGATTAATCCGTCGCAAAACAACAAGGGGTGCACATGAGCACAATATATTCCATTTACGAATAATCATAAATTCTGCAATGCAGTAAACGACAGGATAACAAACAAAATAGCCAGCAACAAGAAATCAATTAAAAGGAAAAATTATATTAAAAATTCATCGCAAACGTTAACAATGCTTACCTGGTAGAGGATCAACTTTGAGATACACTTGATTGGCGTAAACTCCGCCTAGTCCATCACCGCCGCAGCCTTCGGACGGGCCGTACTTGTCAAACGTAAGCCCAGCATCACCACTGGAAAAGCATTGGCCTCCGTCTTGTAAAGCATACACGGAATAGCCAAGTCTACTCGCCGAAAAAGCGCACTTTTCAAATGAGTCTACCCTGACCTTATATGGATCGTGTAACCAGTCTGTGTCGTCTCCTTCGAGGTAAGGTATGGCACGACTTGACTCATCTCCGTAGCAACCAATGTTAATGTAGTTCACATAATCTGCACTCAGACAGACACCGAGAAAGATCTCGTTGCGATTGAAGCATAGTTAGGGTGCATATATAGCAAGGAATAACATGACATCACAGGCGGAAATATCAAGACAATGATCTGACGTGACTAACTCTTTTACATTATTCAACAATGTGTGAATTATTTGAAGAAAACGCGGATCGGTACAAAATTATAAATGTGATCGCTGCTATACATTGGAAAAGAAACGTGCTGACGACAAGAACTACACTGCACAGGTTAAGGGACTGAACGTAAATTACAAGGAGAGGCCGGGGATTGGGTCGCAAATTTTAATGCCCATGTTTGGGGGAGAGTCATGTTTTTTCAAACTACATTTAGGGAGGGTCACACATTTTTCAGCGAATATATTCAATTAAAAAGGCCCCATATGGTTGGGTACTGGAAACGTCATATTGTGAATACTCAAGTGTGGCACTGAGATTAATGCTATGCAATAATACATTTATAATTTATTGCATAAAATCTGCAGTAAATTTACGTTCACAGTAAACTATGTTTATTTACAACTCTTCTGCTGTGATTTCAGAAGATGTATTGCTTTCATTTTCTTAGACTCTGGCATACAATTGTATCTTATACTGTTGATATATATTGGCTCACAGAGTGATAAATTTCACAAACAAACTCTGATATCTACGAGTGAGCCTTAATTATTGAATGTGAACTAAATTTCTCAGTGTAATTTTGATAGTTAGATAAATCTGACAGAGAATATTCTCAGGAACCTTCAAGTAAAGTTTAACAGACAGGTACTATGAGTACGTTTTTTTTACCAAAGTTTTTGAAAAATGCTTCAAAAATACAAGTCAGGCTATTTTCAGCAAAATGGTGACATAGGATCAAACTTAGGTACTAAGTCTCGCACACCAAATTACATATGCTAGCATCTTGTGAAAGGTATCAAGACTATGAAATCAAGCTGTTTGCTTTCTACATGCCCTGAAAATAATGTCCACAAAAATTCAAAGTACATCCGTTTTTGTTGTGACAGTCACCCTCACTCTTTTCATGATCATTTGAATTATCACAGATTTTGTGATCAATATCGTCATCATCATCATTTTCTACTGCCTCCCCCGCCTTTTCCTCTCCCTTCTCCTCCTCCTCATCATCATCACCTTTTCCTCCCATCATCATCTGTAAGGTGATATGGCAATTGAAGATTATTTTTGATCTTGCTTGCTCATTTACCAGCTTTTTCGCAAACACTGTTTACTAGTAACATATGTCAGCCTTTGTCATTGCTGCACAATTTCTATGTCAATGTCACATTCTTCTACTAAGTGGTGTGCAGAGGAGAAATTTTCTGCAATAGACAGACACCATTGCTATCATGTCTATTGGCGTTAAGGTTGTTAGCTTTTCGCCCGTTTTGTTTGTTTTCCGTTTTAAACTTTGTGTCTGAAGAAACTGAACTTATAGATGGATTTGCATTTCCAAATAATCCACGAATCATTTCCAGTAACTTCAGACTTCTTTTATTCTGGTTGACAAGTGTTGTAATTGTCTGTGACTGTTTTTTGGTGCTGTGTGGGTTTATACATCACTGATAATCACTCTTCTGTCGGGCCCTTTCATCTGTTAAAGGGACAGTACATGCAGCTGTAACTTTT